>NW_027508739.1:1655000-1662500 GCF_051911475.1 Siphateles boraxobius
TTTGTCTTAAAGCATATTAAACACATCACATATGGACACATGGATTTTCAACACGAAACATTACGCTTACATTGTTTTTGCTTTTCTGTTTTTAACTTTTCTGTCCTCTATAAAAATTAACAGATCTCTTCACAAAAAAAATTATAAATAATGTCAAATATATATGTATAAAGTATATACACGTATTCTAATTAAAGCAACAAAAGTGATTGAGTGAGATTTTGTTGTGATTATTGTTTGATTGGCATTACTGACAGCAGGTTTATTAGGCTGCTGTCACTTTAAGACCGACTGCACAGATCCAACACTCGTGCACTTTCTTTCTCAAATGTTTATGTTCACTTATAACATAAATGATTGTGGTTACTTGCAAAGATGGGCATTTTGACACATAAATGTGTGTATTTAACCATCCAAGCCAAATTAGACTCGTCGTTACACACTTGTTTTAAATACTTCCACACATGCCAGCATGAAAATTCAGAAATCTTTAACCATAGCAAAAGTAAATTTCTTATGTTCATTTTTCATCACTTTTTTTTGTGTTTATTCAAAATTAGACAAATATGATATTATTTTAATCTCCAACCTGTTATTTAACAGTTGAGATCGTTCTTTAATGCTGATGTAACCAGCAGAAACACTCGCCGGGTTTAGAACTATGATATTCTATTCTATACTTTTATGAATTCTATTGAGAAACCATGAGAAAAAGGTGAATAAAGACTGAGAGTAAAAGTTAATTATTAATTATTATAACTATGCTGTATAGCTGTGTTTTACCGGTGTCTTCGTTGTCAAACTCAAAAATTATTTATTTTTAATTATTAAAAAATGCATGAAAATTTTTATTTTATTTTATTGACAAAATATTTTAGTTTGTGTTGTATATTTTCTTGATTAGATCAGATAACATTTTAATCTGTCATTTGGTCATGTTATAATGTACCACACCTATGGGGCATGTTGTCACACTTCACTTCCATTATTTTGGGTTAATAAAGAAAAAGGTACATACTGTATTAATGAAACAAAACCACATAATTGTACTATAAAAAAATGAATACTCTTAACCACTCTCCCCTAAACATACAGTGAAATAATTGAACTGTAGTAAGCGCCGAAAGACAACATGTATAAAATCACGCAATACTTAGAAACGCATGCAAAAATGTCCACCGGTTAATCGTGTCTGCCGGTACATCGCACACATGTAATGCCAGTACAGGATATTTAATCATCTGCAGGCGTGCAGTTTCAGACAAACTTCAGTCAAAAACAACCACAGAAGCAAAACTGCAAGAACTGTGAGAGAATGAAGAAGGGATGAAGAAAGGCAGGTGAGAGAGAGCAAGCGCTGGGGTTGTTAGGAAGCTCTCGGTCAAAACTGCCTCCTCGACACATTTGTGAAGCTTAGAGGAGGACGGTGGGATTGGGGTCGAGCGGAGGAGAAGAAAACAACTGAACTCAGCAGCCGACGCAAGAAAACCTGCAATTAGAAAGAGTTGTGCAGCGAGAGCTCGAGACGCGAGCCGGACTCCACCATACTGACTCAGAGAACATGTTCACTAATGCGGATGATGGCTTTCACAGTAACATTATAAAATCTGTCAGGAAATATCACTATTCTTTGCATTTATTCAGCAAAATAAACAAGAAATATGTATTTTAATTATGTATAAATTTATTTGATTTCATTTAACATGTTGAATCTATTCTGTTGGTTGAAACAAAATTATAATAAGTAAGTATATTTGTTAAAGGAAGCATTATTTAAACCGAAGAAATAGATTAAAATTGTTTAATGAAATCTAAACTAAACAAGAATAATAAAACCATCAATAAATAATTAAATTAAAAAATATATATATACACAATTATATTTTTCATTGTATACTATAAGAAACACAGAGCAAATAAATAAATAAGAATCGGTATCGCTGGAAATAAGGTTCTAGTTGTTATTAGTGCTTATTACTATTGATCAGCTCAGGTCTATTAAGTAATGTTTAACAGATACAACATTTTGATTTTAAAAATGTACTAGTAAATGTTGAAATGAACATTAACTAAAATTACAAAATGCTTTACAACTACTTATTGTTGTTCAAGTTAACTGATGTTTTTAACTAATGTAAACATGTTACCTAAAAATCAATCATCAAAAGGCTGAAAAATACGGAGAGTATATGTGAAGAATATGTGTTTATGCGCGTGTGTGTGTGTTTGAGTGTGTGTGTGTGTGTGTGTGTGTGTGTTTGAGTGTGTGTGTGTGTGTGTGTGTGTGTGAGTGTGTGTGTGTGTGTGTGTGTAGATGTACAGATCAGCCAGTGACTCGCAGTAGCACACGAGGGTTGATCAGAAAGTGGGTCTCCGTCTCTGACCTACTTCTGTGTGAAGGTTGATGTTAATGTTCGGGTCTGGAACGCCATGGATCGTCTCCGGGAACTTCTGCCGGAGTGTGAGGGTGTGTGACTGACAAACCTGTCTGAGATTCAAGGAAACAGATTTACAGGTGAGTAAAGGTGTGTGTGTGTGTGTGTGTGTGTGTGTGTGTGTGTGTGTGTGTGTGTGTGTGTGTGTGTGTGTGTGTGTGTGTGTGTGTGTGTGTGTGTGTGTGTGTGTGTGTGTGTGAGTGTGTGTGTGGCCTTTCCTAGAAGTTCATCCAGTTTTAGAATCGTTAATCCTGTGTAAATGCTCTTGTGCAACACAGAAGGTGTTTTGATGAGTTCTCAGTACTAGTACAAACACCACTCACACACTCACACACATTTACTCACTCACTCACTCACTCACTCACACACTCTCACTCACTCACTCACACACTCTCACTCACTCACTCACTCACTCACTCACTCACACACTCACACACTCACACACTCACTCACTCACACACTCATACACTCACTCACACACACACCCACTCACACACTCACTGACTCACACACTCACTGACTCACACACTCACTGACTCACACACTCACTGACTCACACACTCACTGACTCACACACTCACTCCCACACTCACTCACTCCCACACTCACTCACTCACACACTCACTGACTCACACACTCACTGACTCACACACTCACTGACTCACACACTCACTCACACACTCACTCACTCACTCCCACACTCACTCACTCCCACACTCACTCACTCCCACACTCACTCACTCACACACTCACTGACTCACACACTCACTGACTCACACACTCACTGACTCACACACTCACTCACACACTCACTCACTCACTCCCACACTCACTCACTCCCACACTCACTCACTCACACACTCACTCACACACTCACTCACTCACTCACACACTCACACACTCACTCACTCACACACTCACTGACTCACTCACTCACACACACACTCACTCACTCACTCACTCCCACACTCACACACTCACTCACACACTCACTCACTCACACACTCACTCACTCACACACTCACTGACTCACTCACTCACTCACTCACACACTCACTCACTCACTCACACACTCACTCACTCACACACTCACTCACACACTCACTCACACACTCACTCACTCGCTCACACACTCACTCACACACTCACTCACACACTCACTCACACACTCACTCACACACTCACTCACACACTCACTCACACACACACTCACTCACACACTCACTCACTCACTCACTCACTCACACACTCACTCACTCACTCTCACTCACTCACACTCACTCACACACTCACTCACACACTCACTCACACACTCACTCACACACACACTCACTCACACACTCACTCACTCACTCACTCACACACTCACTCTCACACTCACTCACACACTCACTCACTCACTCACACACTCACTCACTCACTCACACACTCACTCACACACTCACTCACACACTCACTCACACACTCACTCACTCGCTCACACACTCACTCACACACTCACTCACACACTCACTCACACACTCACTCACACACACACTCACTCACACACTCACTCACTCACTCACTCACTCACACACTCACTCACTCACTCTCACTCACTCACACTCACTCACACACTCACTCACACACTCACTCACACACTCACTCACACACTCACTCACACACTCACTCACACACACACTCACTCACACACTCACTCACTCACTCACTCACACACTCACTCACACACTCACTCACACACTCACTCACACACTCACTCACACACTCACTCACTCACTCACTCACTCACACACACACTCACACACTCACTCACACACTCACTCACACACTCACTCACACACTCACTCACACACAAACTCACTCACACACTCACTCACTCACTCACACACTCACTCACACACTCACTCACACACACACTCACACACTCACTCGCCTGTTTTACTGATGAACACCAGTAAAAATGTCTTCACTAGTAGGTCGTGATAATATTTCACTATATACATTTGGCCCTCACAAGTTTAGCCTAACATTTCCCAAACACACTCGACCAATCACAACACACTGATCCAGCCGACCAATCAGAGCACAGTGTGCTTTTCAGAAGGAGGAGCTTCATAGAGACAGGAAGTAAACAGAGCGTTACTGACAGACTGGGAAGAGAGGAGCCGCAACAACGGTCTTTTTAAAGACGACACTTGGCAAATTATTGCTAAAGTGAAAAAAAATGTAAAAAGTGAACTTAAAAAAAACTTACAGAATTTTACATTTATTATTATGAAAAATGAACAAACATACTATTTTAATTTTTTTATGAAATATATATTTTCAAAAATAAGTTTTTGCTCTAAAACTGCAAGAAAATCAAAGTCAAATAAATAAGTTGTGTTCAATATTTGAGTGATATCTCAGTAAGAGCGTTCAGTGAGATGTTGTTCGACCGCAGTACCAAACGCTTCCACTAGAGGAACTTCGTCTCCCGTTCATTTCCAATGCGCTCATTTTTGATCGTGAGGAGCACAAGTGTGTCTATTGTTTTCAGGACCATTAAACCTTTTTGAATCATGTCCATGATTTTTTTGTGTTTTTTGTGAGTCGTATCTCCACAGACTCCTGGTTGAAAACCCTGCAGCTTTACACTATTTAAACCAGTGTTTCAAACATATTAAAATAAAAACAGAGACATAAAATGTAAATAAATCAAAATCGCATCACTATCAGCACAAGAACCCAAAACACTACAGAGGAAAAAATAGACAAAAAAGCAAAATCAGACAAAAATAAAAAACGTGTCTGGGTTCTTCCTTGCCAATAAACATCTAAAGACATTTCAAATATGAGATCCGCGAGCCTTGAACGAGACACACAGAGAGAGGAAGAAACTACAAGAGGCTGGAAGTAAAAGCATCAGCGACAGGAAAACTCAAAGGTGCAATTAGAGGAGTGAAAGACGAGAGAATGATGGCGCTGGAGGAGAGAAACACTTCCCCGTCTCAGGTAGTGTGTGTGTGTGTGTGTGTGTGTGTGTGTGTGTGTGTGTGTGTGTGTGTGTGTGTGTGTGTGTGTGTGTGTGTGTGTGTGAGTGAGAAATCTCCTCAGCGCAGCAGAAAAACTGCTCCGTCAGGAAGGCCTGTTTTTTATAGTAAGGGCTTTTTCCAGCAGAGAGACTCGTGGGTTAATTTGGTTCTCCGAGGCGCACGCAGATAAGTTAACTAAATCTTATTTCCCCTCCTGCTCTGTCGCAGGTCAGCACAAACACACACACACAAACACACACAAACACACACATGAGGGAAGAAAGAGCGAGTGTTTGTTGAAATCCAGCGGGTCTCCATGCAGAATCGGCCCAAGAAATCATGCATGTGACTGTCGCTTCTTTTCCAACAACTTTCACACACACACACACACACACACAAGAAATCATGCATGTGACTGTCGCTTCTTTTCCAACAACTTTCACACACACACACACACACACAAGAAATCATGCATGTGACTGTCGCTTCTTTTCCAACAACTTTCACACACACACACACACACACACAAGAAATCATGCATGTGACTGTCGCTTCTTTTCCAACAACTTTCACACACACACACACACACACACAAGAAATCATGCATGTGACTGTCGCTTCTTTTCCAACAACTTTCACACACACACACACACACACACACACACACACACACACAAGAAATCATGCATGTGACTGTCGCTTCTTTTCCAACAACTTTCACACACACACACACACACACACACACACACACACACACACACACACACACACACACACACACACACACACACACACACACACAAGAAATCATGCATGCGACTGTCGCTTCTTTTCCTACAACTTTCACTCACACACACACACACACACACACACACACACAAGAAATCATGCATGCGACTGTCGCTTCTTTTCCAACAACTTTCACACACACACACACACACACACACACACACACACACACACACACGAAATCATGCATGCGACTGTCGCTTCTTTTCCAACAACTTTCACACACACACACACACACACACACGAAATCATGCATGCGACTGTCGCTTCTTTTCCAACAACTTCACACACACACACACACACACACACACACACACACACACACACACACACACACACACACACACACACACACACACACACACACAAGAAATCATGCATGCGACTGTCGCTTCTTTTCCTACAACTTTCACTCACACACACACACACACACACACACACACACACACACACACACACACAAGAAATCATGCATGCGACTGTCGCTTCTTTTCCAACAACTTTCACACACACACACACACACACACACACACACACACACACGAAATCATGCATGCGACTGTCGCTTCTTTTCCAACAACTTTCACACACACACACACACACACACACACACACACACACACACACACACACACACACACGAAATCTTGCATGCGACAGTCGCTTCTTTTCCAACAACTTTCTCTCTCTCTCACACACACACACACACACACACACACACACACACACACACACACACACACACACTCACACACTCACACACATTCTCTTACACACTCACACACATGAAATCATGCATGTGACTGTTGCATCTTTTCAAAACAACTTTCTCTCACACACACACACACACACACACACACAATCATGCATGTGACTGTCGCATCTTTTCCAACAACATTCACACAAGCAGCAAAAAAGTCATGACGGATGCCTTGTTCTCAAAAACAACACACACTGATCCTCGTTTACGCACTGGGAATTAGTTTGTTTGTAATTGAACAATATGCCCGACACTACAGCTCATTTCATGGAGAGAAGCAGATTAAAATGTAGGAAAATATGGAGAAATAAAACAGACCTTTTTTTTTTTATATGGACCCTGTGGATACAAAACTTGATTTCATTAATGAGGATTTCTAAGACTATATGTAATGCCAGTTGGTGGCGCTAGAGAGATTGAGTTAGAGACTCCAAAATTGCTGTGGTTAATGTTCAATCTTGTTGAATCAATGCCACGTAGAATTAAGGCAGTTCTGAAGGCG
>NW_027508739.1:1670000-1675000 GCF_051911475.1 Siphateles boraxobius
GTTACACTTTAATTTAAGGTGTCTGTGTTGAAGTGTAATTATACACTTAATTACTGAGTAATATTAATAACTTACATGTACTTACTAAAGGGTTATGGATTTGGTTTGGTTTAGTTGCATGTATAATTATGCATAACATAACATATGTAACAAAGTGATACCGGAGACGCTTTTATCCAAAGCAACTTGCATTGAATTAAATGTTTATATTGTATCAGTTCATGCATTGCATTGGGAATCAAGCACATGACCTTTAGAATTTATTTATTTGTTTGTTTGTTTGTTTGTTTGTTTGTAATTTAACGCCAGCTAATATTTTCATGGTTAGAAACAGATTTAATAGCGAAATATAAAAAGGCACAAAAAAATGCATCTTCCATGGACAATCTAAAACTAAATCAGACCTCATTTTATTAAAAAACTCAATGAGGTCAGTAAAAAATGCTGCTGATTCGGAGCAAAAGTGCTGAGCATCATTTCATAATACACTCCTGAAAGCTGATTTAAGAACAAAATGCACAAGAACAAACAGTCAGTAAAGCAAATAAACAAATACAAGCAGTAGATATGCGTGTATGCTAACAGGATATAATACTATTGATCATAATATCCTTCATGATAATGCATGATAAATGTGCTGAAAATAAATAAAAACCTTTAAAAAAAAAGTCAAATTCGAAATGCATGCTATATTATTATATTGCTGTAAAACGAATGTAAAAGCACCTGATAAAGCCATCAATCAAACGCGCGCTGGTGTTATTGATGCACGCGCTCTCCGTGCCTCGAAAGCTACAGCCGGTTCCGCGCGCTCCGATGTGCCGTGTTGCCATGACGCCCCGGTGCCCGGGCTCACGTCAAACAAATACCAGTGATTGATGAATCAGCATCTCCCTCACCCGCTCAAATGCCCATTAATAACGCTGATATGATGATTCTCTGATTTGAAATCACGCTGATATAATGATTCCGGGCGCGCGCGCGGTAACGGAATTCAACAAATGCGCCACAAAACTAGTTTCCCCACACAGCATAAAACAGGGCATTAAACCATACGCCAGGATAAACAATGATAATACCATATTATTCTTTGAAGTACCATTCATATATATCATTCAAGTCCCACGGTACTTTTTGTACTTTCTATTAACGTTTTACAACCAAAGCCAAAATGTGTTTTATTGTCTCAGGAAATAGAACTTCCAAAACTAACGTTTCATATTGTTTGAAAAATTATGAAAGGCAATATTCCCGCGTTTTATTTTTTTTTAACGGTTTTATTTAAACGTTTTTAACGGCATGCAGAAATGCCGTTTTCATTACTTAACGGAAAACGTTCTTAAATTATATTTTTCATATCTGTGGTCTCAAACCCTAGTGTGTTCCCTACATAGAGCTCGTAAACACGTTGGAACGACTCAAAACGAGACAGATGCCCGTGAAATAATACCAATGTAGGCGAGTAAAACACCGTGACACCTGAATCAGTAGCACACAACACCTGATACCATAGTACCTCCACAGTACTTTTAGTAAGGGTGTAAACCTGTGGAAATAATTCACTCATCTCGCGTAAAATAGACAAAAAACGTCTAAAGAGAGAGATAACACACCTCGAACCCGGACGATCTGTATCCAGCGCAGAAGGTTCTGATGAACCAGCAGGTTCCGATTATTCAGATGCAGAGATCCGCGAGTGTGTTGCTGCTGTGTAACCTCTGCCTGACACACACACACACACACACACACACACACACTCTCTCTCTCTAAATATAACACAAGCCGAATCCCGCTGATTTCTGCAAATGTTTCAAATCGACGATCAGAGCCGGTGATCGATCACAGATTAGGGTATGAGAGTGTGTATCGATGAGCCCTTTGTCTGGTCGCTGTCATCATGGCTCTGTGTGTGTGTGTGTGTGTGTGTGGCGGGTTTTAAGCGGAATGACCCGATCGTGATGATTCAGCACGGCGAGCCCTTTAAAACGCGCGTCCCGCTCAACGCGCGCGGCGGCGTCATGTGACGCGCAAAATATGAACACTGATAGTTATGATATAGTAAACAATACACATTAATACATTATTGTAATATTAACACTGTTTTATTATTCACAACTTGCTGGTATAGCTAAATACATAGGGTAATTATATGTATTTAAACATAACGGGAAATTACATATTCATTTCTATAAATAGTTCTCCAGATCACTAGTAGTTTAGTAATGTGTGACTTTAAAAAAAAAGTTGTTTTGGGTGATATAGCTTTTTTTTTTTAAATCATATTTTTACAATCCATTTGCGAAAAAAGTATTGTGATGAATTACATATTCAAATTATTTATTAATGACATATTCATAACTATAAAATAGTTAGTAAGACGACATCCACTAAGAATTAATGCATAATACTGTGATGCTTCAAAAAAAAAGAAACCAAAAAGCAAAGCACAGCATATTTGAAACTTTTTAAATACAAAATACATAACTTTTATTCTAAACCCTTGACAATTTAATTTTTCAATTAAATCATTTTAATTAATAGCCTACATTATTATTATTATATAATTAACAATAATAATACTGCTTCTTTTCTCTTTTTTGTGCATGTTCTTTATTTAATTCCTTATTGTATTTGCAAATGGTTCATGTTCTGCACTAAAAAAAGAAACTGACATACACACTCACACGCACGCGCATACATAAACACACAGTGTCGTGCACACTCAGCAAAACAGGTCTGAGCTGAGCGACTCTCGTCCCCGTTATAAACACATTTAACCTCGACACGCTTACCGAACGCGTCCGGGAACGTCTCGAGCTGCAGATTACGGTGTCCGGTGGAAACGGAGAGAATCCAGCGGGAGTTTCTCGCTGTTGTCGGCGAATTTGTGACCGTGTTGATCCTCTTTCTCTCGCGCTGAAGCCAGACGTCATATGATTCGGCTTGGTCACGTGGTTTCATTCATGAAGGACCTACGCAACGGCAGCGCGACTCTCAAAGGAACACGCGCGTGCTGAGCGCTCACAAAAAGAGCACAAATGCATTTTAATAAATCCTAACACAATAAAACACAATAAAGGTCAATAAACACAACATCTTTATAAATAGTACTGAGAATGTTACGTATTTTGAACACAAAGCACAACTTGGGACTGATGCACTGCCTCCGAAATCGCGTACTGTCTGAGTAAAAACTTCATTTGATTTTTAACTTACTTTGCGACTGTAATAATAAAGTATTTTGTATATAGTATGTGTGTAGTATGAATGAAATTCGACATCCGCCATGTTGTCACCATCACGTGATCTACCACGACAGTGGCATAACTTCACTTGCATTCATAAATACTTTCCGTGGGCAGCTAATGTTAATGTGAATATGTAAAACCTCATGTTCTTATGGCATTTAATTATTTTTATTTTTTTAATCCCGTGGGATTGTAAATTGTCCATCGAATGCGCAGTTCAGAATCTTGCCGGAAGTACACTGTAAAAAAAAATTATAAACAATTGCAGCCTTAAATTAAGTTTAATCAACTTGGATTAAATTATGTAAAACTGACTTTAAAAAGCTGAACATTGTTGTCAATAACTTATTGATCATATAATTTTTTTACAGTGTAGTAGATCATCCAGGTATCTTTCGCCTACTGTTTTTAGCATACAATGTTTAAATGTTAAACTCAGGTGAAGCTGCATTGACTTCCATCAGAATTGCTCAAATTGGAGGAAGCTGATGTGACGATTCACTGCGGTTTAGAAGATCCGTCAGAACCAGAGCCCGTCTTCCTCTTTCTCTCTGCAGCCGCCAGCTGTACAGCAATGATAAAACATATCTGTTCAAACACACACTTCTCTGTTCACACTCCTTCCCAGTAGCTCTTTTCCGAGAATATCAGTGCTGTGGAAGCTAGACAGAAATAAAGAGCTGAAATGCATCTGCAACTCGGAAGGTGGTTTTGAGCAAATATCTGGACGGATTTGTGGAATCCAATGGACACTTCGGCCCAGTCCCAATTCGCCTACTTATACTACTAAAAGTATGTACTCTTTTTGTGAAGATAAAGTAGGCCTACATAGGCTACTTTTGAGTGTGTAGCAAAAGAGTAGGCAAGCTTTAACGGACAGATCTGTTGCGTTGCGTGCATCCTGTCACTGTAAACTGCCCTGTCAATCATCTCGTCACAGTTAAAATCCTCCATTCAATCTAATTTAATTTCCTACCGTTTCGGAGAGCACGTTCATCGTGGGTCTTTCATGTGGAGACTCTCCTCGTGTGTTTGCAATTTGAATATAATGATGCATTTAAAAGGTAATGGCTAAACGTATCTTTATAAAAGTTCGCAATGCTGCTGCAGATGCAATATAATGTAGACAACGTTGAATAAATACATTTTCGTCAGGTTAGATATGATACTGAATCACTCAAACCCCTTCATCTAAACCTCTCTACATAACCGCCAGACTCGTGCATCCTCCATGTCTGTAGTTTTTTTAACACTTTTCACTCGTGTTTGTAGTTCTTCTAACGAATCCTCGTCCAACGCGCGATGGGTTGTGGGCAATATTAGCCGTTAGCGTGCGCATCGATCTGCACTTCGGATTCTGACTGGAAATAGTAGACCATCCGGGTATCTTTGGAACACTCATTTCAACATATGTACTAATTCTATTCTCGAATACTATTTAGGACGGATAGTATGCGGATTGGGACTGGGCCTCCCATACAGCTCTCAGCAAAAACAGCTCAGATGTGATGAGTGTTGATTCTGTGCCAGGTGTGCCTAATCAAACAAGGCCAATCAAAAATAGCGCAATGACCATATCCCAAATATCAAAACTTAAAATATGCCATTGCCATAATTAAAATACATATTTTATGTAGTAGGAATGCATCGATATGAAAAGTTTGGCCGATACTGATAACCGATATTTATTTATATTTGAAAGCCGATAACCGATATATTGGTACAGATATAATAACATATAATAGCAAAGCA
>NW_027508739.1:1695000-1702500 GCF_051911475.1 Siphateles boraxobius
GAGGATTTCCTCACCTCCGCCGAGATTCACCGTGAAATGAAGATTCGTTTGTAGTTTATCAAGCGGTGAGTAAAAAACACTAATGATGTCAACGTGGCTTCATTCCCTCCATGTTCAGCGGCACCGCGCTCTGACGGACACACGCGGAAACCAATGAGAGACGAGATGCTGTTGCGTCAGACCAATCAGCGCTCGGATGAGGTGTGGGCGGGGTTTGTAACTGTGCGCTCTTATTGCATCAGTTCCTGTAGAATAAACGCTGAATGTCAATCATCGGTGTGTGTTTTTGTTTACAGACATACAGACACATGTCACACAACACTTCATAGGCTACGTTATACTTCACATATTTGTAAATGCTGAATACACTGCACAAATTACGGTTTGCATTTTGCATGCTTTTTAAAGCTCTTTTGTTAGCCTACGTCAAATTAAATTATTTTTAAACCACTATATCCTAAATTATATATTTTAGAAATAATGACGTTCAACATTGTAAAAAAAAATGTTTTTGTGTCGTGTGATCATATTATTTTTAGGCAACTAATGCGTATGTCCTCTTAAATAAATCCTCTTCTCAGAGTTTCCCAATGGAAAGTGTATTTGAGTTTTAAGATAGCCTACAAAAAACTAAACTTTTCATTATTTTAACAACTTCAACTTCAAAATCGCAAAGCTACAGAATTTTTGTCAAATTTTGAAGACTCCTACATAAAATTCCACTGAAGCCAGGTTTTATTTTTGTTAACTATAACGTAAACTATTAAAAACATGTTTATTACTTGAAGTAAAATAAAATATTAGGCTTAATATTATATGAAAAACTTAACTAAAATTAAAAATGTTGATTTGGCAATAAACTGAAATAAGTTTTGAGCGGAAGCACTTAAAACTGGAAATAAATAAAAACTAAAACTGAACTAAAACTAAAACTTTAATCTAAAAATTAAACTGAAATTAAAATTAAATTTAAAAAGCTAATTCAAATTATAAATGAAAACTATAATAGGCTATATATGATAGGCTACTAAAAAATAACTAGTACTGTCAAATCTATTAATCACATTTAATATCGATTTATAAATATATAGGCCTATATAAACGTTTATGTTAGATGCAATTAATCGCAATTAAACGATTTGAAAGCAAATTTTTTTTGTAAAAAATGATTTTTTGGTAAGGTAAATACTACTGAAAAAAAACAATGTAATTTACAAGAAAAAGTTAGTTCAGGCAAGAATTAAAAAAACTAGGTAAATTTCATTTCAGTACTTAATTCAAGCGAGTAGAAATGAAAGCGTAAATATCAACTCAATAAAATTAAGTAAAAATTACTCAACTTTTCTGATACTGGGGTTCCCATCATGCACTGGACCTTGCATAATTAATGAGGTTCATTTTTCACTGGTTTCCAGCTGTATTTACACTGTTTTATCATTGCTTTTGTTGTCAGGATTTAGTAATTTGCCATTTTGTGACATTTCGAGTAAATTTTCTGCTCAAAATGACACATTCAAACACAAAAACGATCCATCAAATGTTACCGTCATTGTGTATTGTCTACCAAGTATTGAGGTCTTTGCATTCACATCCGGCTTAACATCTGACATGTTGAAGTATAAATCACTTAGATATACTAAGTAAAACACAAATTATATATGACTGGTTTTCAATATAAATGTTAGAGTGAAATGTAATACAAAGGAAATTACAACTAAATCGATAATAATCAACCTTTTACTAGCCAAGTTAAAATGACTTATTTTCTTTGTTACTTTCACTCAACTAGGTTAAGTAAAGTTAACTTAATTCCAAATTCTAAGTAAATTTTCACTTAAAGATTTCTAATTAAAGCTACTGATAAATATGTTTAGGTGTTTATTTGGGAAATCTTTGTAAATTTACTAGCATTTTCTGAGTGGAAAAAGTTGCATAGCTTTTTTCAAGTAAATCCCACTACAAATTTTTTTCAGTGTAACACTTACACACTTAGACTGGAACTGAGGTTTATATTTACATTTGAGCAACAAAACAGGATTCTTGTTTTAATCGCATTAAAATTAGGATTAAATTATGATTGGAATTCCATGAGCATTCCTTTATGGGATTCTTTGACACTCCGGTTACATGTCAAAGTCCATTGAGTGTATTTCTGTCAGACGAATCCCTCATATCAGGATCCACCATCGGCTTAAGATGGATTATCAAGAATGTTTGTCTTCAGATGCTTGAAATTCTCTCTTTCTCATGAATTATATATCAAAGGAATGCAGGGTTTTGTTCCCAGCACCACCATTTACATAAAGGTTTCAGTTGAAGCACGTTACCCCTGTTAAGCCTGACATATGAAATAATAGTCAGAAAAAACTTGAAGAGTTTAATGAACCTTTAGAGAAAATATGACAAAAGTTTGCATTATTATGTGTTTTACATACATCAGGCTTTTATGGCTCATATAGTCTGATATAGTGAGAATGGAGGGGGGAAAAAGTGATGCAATTCTGATGCTTGTAATGTAAATCAACGAGACCTTTATAGCAGATAGGCTACTTACATAAAATGCATAAATATCAATATCTGCGAATAATGTCTTAAGATTATATTTAAATGCTTAGTTTTATGATCTGTAGTTTTAAAACATAATGCAATGCAATACAATGATGATTGAGAGATGAATAAATAAACCTTTCTCAAAAGCCTGATGATCATTTGATACGATTTTTCTAAATGATGTCTGGATAATCAAGTAAACCTGCTGAAATATTACTAACAATATCAAAGTTATTCTTGCGTTCACTTGATAAAATCAGCTCAGATTGACAGAGGAGGGCGTATACGATTATACCAAATGACGTTTATTTAATGAAACAGTCTTAACTATCAATCAGACACAGAAGGACTGGAGATGATGAGCACAGCACTGTAAAAAGTTTACGTAAAATCAGCAGTAACTTACTGTATTCAGATTCTACAGAACGGAATTGTTGAGAATACAGTAATATGTGAAAACAACAGAAATAATTTACAGTGCATTTACAAGCATTATAAATGTAGCCTATGTATAAGATTTTTTTTTTAGGAGAAAGAGAGAATCTCATTGATTCACTGCATTGACCAATCAGACGACAGCTATAGGCTATCATATGTTTTGGCCTTGATGTTATAATAATCATAACTTGCTTGTGTTTAGTGAGCAGCTGAGAGAGGAATGTGTGTGAATAGTGTTCGTGTCTGTGTGCTAAATATACAGATGCTGTCGACAGCTGCTGTCTCACTCATGAGAGCAGCGAGACAGGCTTTCATTGCACACTTTTACTGTCTGTCTGCCCGTGACGTCACAGAAACACACTCGTGTTTCTTCCCGACAGAAAGTTCGAGCCAAACTTCGCCCGTCTGCTTCTTTAAGTGAGTTAATTAAAGTCCCGCGGCGTCGGGCACAATATTCCTCTCTGTGCCCGCCGGAGCGTACCGACACTCATTGGCTTTCTCCCTCAAATCCCCTCAGATTTATTAAAAATACCCAAATACATGAATCAGTTCTGTCTGAAAAGGAATCCAGGCGAAGCGTGCACGACGATTTCTGTCACCGTGATTAGACGGAGGAACGGATGCCAAATCCACAGATTGACGGTTTTTCTTAAGGGGCTCATTTGGCACGGAGAAAACCAGAGAGAGAGAGACACATACACAGAGAGAGAGAGAGAGAGAGAGAGAGAGAGAGAGAGACGCGCACACGAGGAGTTCCGTCGAGTTTTGTATTCAGCTCGTGTCGCGCGCTCTGACTGGAATTACCGCGCGTCACCGGATTAAACGCTTCCACACAAAAGACGCGTCGGGACTCGCGGGAGCGATAAAGCCATGAAGCTCTTGGCATTCAGAGCAGCGCATATAGGTGAAGTGAGGGTCTTGTGTGTGTATGTGTGTCAGGAGGTGAGGTTCTCAGTCTGATGTCGGTCACGCGAATACAAATTAACCCGGTATACCGTACGGGCCGGTTATTACAAATCCTCCCGCATTCATCAACAAGGCCTCTAATTCATTAAACGATGAGCGTGAGCGCTTAATGACTTTTTAATGATTGATTCATTCTGCTTGACTGTGGCATGTCAAAAATATGCATGAATCATCACAGCAAAGTGATGAGTTTAATTTTGAGTTTAAAGTCGCAATGAAACATAGACAGTTTAATGAAACGCAGACAGTTTAAAACTAGATTAAAGACGCATCTCTTTAGCCAAGGCTTCACATAATGCTTACCTTTTATACCACTGTTGAATCAGATCGAATGCATTAATATTATGAACAGCAGCTATGCTAATTATTTCCCATTTGCTTTTCTGCTGTTATCTCGGGACACTAGTCCCGAGGTAAATAGCATTCATCAGCTCCAGTTTGTATCCAGCCTCTCACGGAGACTTCAGATGCCCAACACCTGAGATGAGATGACTAAACGCCTGTGAAGAGACGACTCGATATGTAATGCCCTAAATTAATACATGATTAACTAACTGTATTTTTCTATGTACATTTCTGAAATGCACTTTCTGTAAAGCTGCTTTGAAACAATATCGTCGCTGCCCGATGAAACTCACGTATGTCCAAAACGGTTACTTTTCAGGAAGTGAAAAAAACACTGTAATTTCAAAAGCAGTTGAACGTAGCGTTGCATACTTGGTACGGCATCTTTAAATGTAACCATATTCTTGCCAGTGTAATGATACAAGGCCGATGCTATGGGCGGGCCTTAGGGGGCCGGGCCCGCCTACAGAGCTCCTGTGCCCCCTCTCCATCCAATTTGCATTTATAAATTATTTTAATAATAATAATAATTTACGTGCAGTATTTATATATTTATTGATGTGTATTTAAGTGCAATGTTTGACTCATAGGCTAATCTTATAAAAAGAAAACTCCTGGAAGTTTGACTGATTGTTTACAAAAAAGGGGTTTCCCTGAGCCGCTCTGACCGCAGCATCTCGGTAAAGTTATAGCGACGCGACGTGCTCGGTTTTGCCTATTCAGAAACGAATGGAAACAGAAACTCATGAGGAGATTCCAATCCCAAATACGTCGACTTCAGCTGTATTAAGAACGTGAGTAGGCCAGTTGGTTTTATTACTCTTCGTAAGTTGCACCAGACGAAATTATGCATTTGACACTGATATACAATATGTGTGTGAGTGTGTCGTAGTTGATTATGCATGGTTGATTGAATACTTAACTTGAGATTTGTAACTATTTCTGTTATTATAGGAAGTTGGCTTATAGCATGCTGTGTTCACGGAACAATGCAGACCAAGGCTATAACTGTAACATGATATCTCATGATAGCCGAAATATGATTGGGCAATAGGCTAATTGTAGTTAGGATATTGAAATCGCTGTGAAACTGTTGTAGCTAGTGTTGCCACCCGTCCCGGTTTTTCCGGGATTGTTCTTCTTTTTAACAACCTGTCCCGGGAAGTTTATAAACTCTCCCTGATATAAAAAAGGCTCATAAGAATTATAATATAAAAAAGGCAAAAAAAAATTCAAAAGGCTATGTGAATATGTCCCGGTTTTCGAAAGTCTACGTGAATATACGTTCAAACAGCGCGCACGGCAGAGAGGTAGAGAGCGCGAGACCTTGCGTGCGTGTGCTGTGTGCTAGTGTGCCTCATGAAGCGCATGGAAGCACCCCCCCCCCACACACACACACACAATTTAGTGGATGTCATAATTAGGCCCCCCCAAGAATATTAAATGCCCGTCCATTGATTTGTGCCTGCCGCCGGTGTTCTGACGATTCATGCTACCCATCGAGATGTGCTACTTACTGGTTATGCGCATGTGCAGACTCAATTTTCTTCTGCTTACCACGCCCATAAATCTATGCATCCTTGCTGTGGAGACTTGTAGGAAACTTTGACAGTTCAAAGATGAATATTTGATGATAATTTTTACTTTTCACACCCGATTTAAAAATAAAAACAGTACATTATACTGTACTCTTAACTTCGAATTTTATTATAATTTTATTTCATATAATAATATCATTTTTACTTGTTATATCAAATGTGATAATTGCTAGTTCATTTAAAATATCAAAATATGCTCCCCATACACCTACCCTGATTTAAATGAAATAACGATGTCATAATATTGTGAAATTTACACAATTATGGAAACAATAGAGAATGAATCAACATTCTCTGTGATCGATTCGCGCTCGGGTAGCATTTTTTGGCGAAGGCAGCACAAATCGACAGACTCTGCTATATATTCGCGCTACGGTAGCATTTTTCGACAAGGCAGCACAAATCGTCAGAACACCGGCTCTGTAATGATATAATCCACATCTGACCAAAATCGAGTTTACATGGACATACGTGCATATTTTACAGTAACGGTGGTCGATACGCGTTCTTCCGATCATTAATTAGAATGACCAAGTCGCGTTTCATATTGACAGATGAATAGGCTACGCTCAGTTTATTAAATACGCTCAGTTTATTAAATGTCTCTTGCAAACTATGAAGGGACAATGAATCAATACACTGACATGGCAATGCTAGACTGATACTTTGTTTGCACAGTCCTACCGTAATTTGGTGAATACTGTATATGATAAACTTGTGAACAGTTGTCAAAAACAAACGTTTGCTGATACTTTAGCTCACAGTGTTATTCGGCTATCCAATGCTGAGCTTCCAGAGACGCTTAAGATGAAACTTCACGAGACTTGAAAATATGTGCGCAGGCATGTAGTCCTTCTTCACATATCAACCCTCAACAAACTACTTGTCTGGGCTTAAAAATGTATAATACATAAAATCATAAGGACTTACTTCCTGGTGACATATCCAGGATCCTCCAATCATTTAGTGCGGTTATTAAGCCCCGCCCCTCAAGCTCACGCTAATCTGCATACACAAAGAGCAACGCCCACATCTCAACAACTGTCACACTCACTCAACATTTTTATTTTTCCATAATCCGGATGCACGTCACTATAGAAGAGCCGTCGCTACTTCCATTACATCACAACTTTAATCATTAGTACAATGGTTTTAATGCAGGTACTATAGTAAAAGCGTGGTGATAGAAGTATGTTGATATTATCAGCTGTCACTGACAGGGTTGTTGGCTTCATCTCTCGGCAGAGCATCCACTGATCTCGAATGACAGGAAGGTTCTTTGTGCAGTAAAGCGCAGCAGCCCGCAGACGCATCATCTGATTGACAGCTGTCACTCGTGATCTCACTCAAACACTGATGAAGACTCACCGACCATAACGAGATCTAATGCTGGTCAGAGGAAGAGGAGGAAGAGGAGGAGAAACCCCAGCGGCATCTGGCTCCACTGATTCTGTAGACACATGAGAGGCCCTGAGTGCACGCACACACACACACACACACACACACGCTCACTCACTCACTCACACGCACAAACTTTAGCACTGGCATTTCAGTCAGTTTGAACTCCCTTTAGTTTGAACACAAACCCCTGTTTTAGTTCATG
>NW_027508740.1:0-45000 GCF_051911475.1 Siphateles boraxobius
CCCTTACCAGCCCGTGCCTCGTTCTCTGGACTTTATTGATGGCATTGGAGTGTTCTTGGTAGTGTTTGTGAGTGCATGTATAGAGTTATAAAAATTAAATAAATTTTAAAATTAAAAACAACAAGGTTGATAGCAGAAAAATGACTCATGACGCATCAAAACATGCTGATTGGTGTTTGAGAGTGTGGGAGGGGCCACGCCCTCTGAAAAACTATAAAGAGCTGAGGGAAAAGAGACTGTTGTCATTCGAACTCGCCTGATGAGAGCCGTTGGAAGGCCGAAACGCGTCGCGAGATAGTTCCTGAATGACGCAGACTGTAAAAATGAGTTAGGCCGCCATCATTAGTGTGTTGTGATGTTGCTGAGCCAAAAATAAATATTTCTCTTCGCCCAAACAGGTGTTGAGTTGGTCTGTAAAATATTTAAAAGTCTCCCTTCGTCCATACAGACGTTGGTATCTCGTATATGTCCCTTCTACGTCTTTTCTAACACCTACCATTCGTTTTTCTTGCAAAATAGCCCACATTGGCACAACCCATGGCCTTTAAGCCCTCTTTTTATAATTTTATACATCACTTTGGACATTATTTTGGTCCATTTCTGTGTCTATCTTTGAAGCGGCCAGTTGTGCGATGGACAGTGCACAACCAGACTCAGACCTCAGGTTTGGGTCTTGGATTATATTTTCCCCTTACCAGCCCGTGCCTCGTTCTCTGGACTTTATTGATGGCATTGGAGTGTTCTTGGTAGTGTTTGTGAGTGCATGTATAGAGTTATAAAAATTAAATAAATTTTAAAATTAAAAACAACAAGGTTGATAGCAGAAAAATGACTCATGACGCATCAAAACATGCTGATTGGTGTTTGAGAGTGTGGGAGGGGCCACGCCCTCTGAAAAACTATAAAGAGCTGAGGGGAAAAGAGACTGTTGTCATTCGAACTCGCCTGATGAGAGCCGTTGGAAGGCCGAAACGCGTCGCGAGATAGTTCCTGAATGACGCAGACTGTAAAAATGAGTTAGGCCGCCATCATTAGTGTGTTGTGATGTTGCTGAGCCAAAAATAAATATTTCTCTTCGCCCAAACAGGTGTTGAGTTGGTCTGTAAAATATTTAAAAGTCTCCCTTCGTCCATACAGACGTTGGTATCTCGTATATGTCCCCTTCTACGTCTTTTCTAACACCTACCATTCGTTTTTCTTGCAAAATAGCCCACATTGGCACAACCCATGGCCTTTAAGCCCTCTTTTTATAATTTTATACATCACTTTGGACATTATTTTGGTCCATTTCTGTGTCTATCTTTGAAGCGGCCAGTTGTGCGATGGACAGTGCACAACCAGACTCAGACCTCAGGTTTGGGTCTTGGATTATATTTTCCCCTTACCAGCCCGTGCCTCGTTCTCTGGACTTTATTGATGGCATTGGAGTGTTCTTGGTAGTGTTTGTGAGTGCATGTATAGAGTTATAAAAATTAAATAAATTTTAAAATTAAAAACAACAAGGTTGATAGCAGAAAAATGACTCATGACGCATCAAAACATGCTGATTGGTGTTTGAGAGTGTGGGAGGGGCCACGCCCTCTGAAAAACTATAAAGAGCTGAGGGAAAAGAGACTGTTGTCATTCGAACTCGCCTGATGAGAGCCGTTGGAAGGCCGAAACGCGTCGCGAGATAGTTCCTGAATGACGCAGACTGTAAAAATGAGTTAGGCCGCCATCATTAGTGTGTTGTGATGTTGCTGAGCCAAAAATAAATATTTCTCTTCGCCCAAACAGGTGTTGAGTTGGTCTGTAAAATATTTAAAAGTCTCCCTTCGTCCATACAGACGTTGGTATCTCGTATATGTCCCCTTCTACGTCTTTTCTAACACCTACCATTCGTTTTTCTTGCAAAATAGCCCACATTGGCACAACCCATGGCCTTTAAGCCCTCTTTTTATAATTTTATACATCACTTTGGACATTATTTTGGTCCATTTCTGTGTCTATCTTTGAAGCGGCCAGTTGTGCGATGGACAGTGCACAACCAGACTCAGACCTCAGGTTTGGGTCTTGGATTATATTTTCCCCTTACCAGCCCGTGCCTCGTTCTCTGGACTTTATTGATGGCATTGGAGTGTTCTTGGTAGTGTTTGTGAGTGCATGTATAGAGTTATAAAAATTAAATAAATTTTTAAAATTAAAAACAACAAGGTTGATAGCAGAAAAATGACTCATGACGCATCAAAACATGCTGATTGGTGTTTGAGAGTGTGGGAGGGGCCACGCCCTCTGAAAAACTATAAAGAGCTGAGGGAAAAGAGACTGTTGTCATTCGAACTCGCCTGATGAGAGCCGTTGGAAGGCCGAAACGCGTCGCGAGATAGTTCCTGAATGACGCAGACTGTAAAAATGAGTTAGGCCGCCATCATTAGTGTGTTGTGATGTTGCTGAGCCAAAAATAAATATTTCTCTTCGCCCAAACAGGTGTTGAGTTGGTCTGTAAAATATTTAAAAGTCTCCCTTCGTCCATACAGACGTTGGTATCTCGTATATGTCCCCTTCTACGTCTTTTCTAACACCTACCATTCGTTTTTCTTGCAAAATAGCCCACATTGGCACAACCCATGGCCTTTAAGCCCTCTTTTTATAATTTTATACATCACTTTGGACATTATTTTGGTCCATTTCTGTGTCTATCTTTGAAGCGGCCAGTTGTGCGATGGACAGTGCACAACCAGACTCAGACCTCAGGTTTGGGTCTTGGATTATATTTTCCCCTTACCAGCCCGTGCCTCGTTCTCTGGACTTTATTGATGGCATTGGAGTGTTCTTGGTAGTGTTTGTGAGTGCATGTATAGAGTTATAAAAATTAAATAAATTTTAAAATTAAAAACAACAAGGTTGATAGCAGAAAAATGACTCATGACGCATCAAAACATGCTGATTGGTGTTTGAGAGTGTGGGAGGGGCCACGCCCTCTGAAAAACTATAAAGAGCTGAGGGAAAAGAGACTGTTGTCATTCGAACTCGCCTGATGAGAGCCGTTGGAAGGCCGAAACGCGTCGCGAGATAGTTCCTGAATGACGCAGACTGTAAAAATGAGTTAGGCCGCCATCATTAGTGTGTTGTGATGTTGCTGAGCCAAAAATAAATATTTCTCTTCGCCCAAACAGGTGTTGAGTTGGTCTGTAAAATATTTAAAAGTCTCCCTTCGTCCATACAGACGTTGGTATCTCGTATATGTCCCCTTCTACGTCTTTTCTAACACCTACCATTCGTTTTTCTTGCAAAATAGCCCACATTGGCACAAACCCATGGCCTTTAAGCCCTCTTTTTATAATTTTATACATCACTTTGGACATTATTTTGGTCCATTTCTGTGTCTATCTTTGAAGCGGCCAGTTGTGCGATGGACAGTGCACAACCAGACTCAGACCTCAGGTTTGGGTCTTGGATTATATTTTCCCCTTACCAGCCCGTGCCTCGTTCTCTGGACTTTATTGATGGCATTGGAGTGTTCTTGGTAGTGTTTGTGAGTGCATGTATAGAGTTATAAAAATTAAATAAATTTTAAAATTAAAAACAACAAGGTTGATAGCAGAAAAATGACTCATGACGCATCAAAACATGCTGATTGGTGTTTGAGAGTGTGGGAGGGGCCACGCCCTCTGAAAAACTATAAAGAGCTGAGGGAAAAGAGACTGTTGTCATTCGAACTCGCCTGATGAGAGCCGTTGGAAGGCCGAAACGCGTCGCGAGATAGTTCCTGAATGACGCAGACTGTAAAAATGAGTTAGGCCGCCATCATTAGTGTGTTGTGATGTTGCTGAGCCAAAAATAAATATTTCTCTTCGCCCAAACAGGTGTTGAGTTGGTCTGTGAAATATTTAAAAGTCTCCCTTCGTCCATACAGACGTTGGTATCTCGTATATGTCCCCTTCCTACGTCTTTTCTAACACCTACCATTCGTTTTTCTTGCAAAATAGCCCACATACAACCCATGGCCTTTAAGCCCTCTTTTTATAATTTTATACATCACTTTGGACATTATTTTGGTCCATTTCTGTGTCTATCTTTGAAGCGGCCAGTTGTGCGATGGACAGTGCACAACCAGACTCAGACCTCAGGTTTGGGTCTTGGATTATATTTTCCCCTTACCAGCCCGTGCCTCGTTCTCTGGACTTTATTGATGGCATTGGAGTGTTCTTGGTAGTGTTTGTGAGTGCATGTATAGAGTTATAAAAATTAAATAAATTTTAAAATTAAAAACAACAAGGTTGATAGCAGAAAAATGACTCATGACGCATCAAAACATGCTGATTGGTGTTTGAGAGTGTGGGAGGGGCCACGCCCTCTGAAAAACTATAAAGAGCTGAGGGAAAAGAGACTGTTGTCATTCGAACTCGCCTGATGAGAGCCGTTGGAAGGCCGAAACGCGTCGCGAGATAGTTCCTGAATGACGCAGACTGTAAAAATGAGTTAGGCCGCCATCATTAGTGTGTTGTGATGTTGCTGAGCCAAAAATAAATATTTCTCTTCGCCCAAACAGGTGTTGAGTTGGTCTGTGAAATATTTAAAAGTCTCCCTTCGTCCATACAGACGTTGGTATCTCGTATATGTCCCCCTTCTACGTCTTTTCTAACACCTACCATTCGTTTTTCTTGCAAAATAGCCCACATTGGCACAACCCATGGCCTTTAAGCCCTCTTTTTATAATTTTATACATCACTTTGGACATTATTTTTGGTCCATTTCTGTGTCTATCTTTGAAGCGGCCAGTTGTGCGATGGACAGTGCACAACCAGACTCAGACCTCAGGTTTGGGTCTTGGATTATATTTTCCCCTTACCAGCCCGTGCCTCGTTCTCTGGACTTTATTGATGGCATTGGAGTGTTCTTGGTAGTGTTTGTGAGTGCATGTATAGAGTTATAAAAATTAAATAAATTTTAAAATTAAAAACAACAAGGTTGATAGCAGAAAAATGACTCATGACGCATCAAAACATGCTGATTGGTGTTTGAGAGTGTGGGAGGGGCCACGCCCTCTGAAAAACTATAAAGAGCTGAGGGAAAAGAGACTGTTGTCATTCGAACTCGCCTGATGAGAGCCGTTGGAAGGCCGAAACGCGTCGCGAGATAGTTCCTGAATGACGCAGACTGTAAAAATGAGTTAGGCCGCCATCATTAGTGTGTTGTGATGTTGCTGAGCCAAAAATAAATATTTCTCTTCGCCCAAACAGGTGTTGAGTTGGTCTGTAAAATATTTAAAAGTCTCCCTTCGTCCATACAGACGTTGGTATCTCGTATATGTCCCCTTCTACGTCTTTTCTAACACCTACCATTCGTTTTTCTTGCAAAATAGCCCACATTGGCACAACCCATGGCCTTTAAGCCCTCTTTTTATAATTTTATACATCACTTTGGACATTATTTTGGTCCATTTCTGTGTCTATCTTTGAAGCGGCCAGTTGTGCGATGGACAGTGCACAACCAGACTCAGACCTCAGGTTTGGGTCTTGGATTATATTTTCCCCTTACCAGCCCGTGCCTCGTTCTCTGGACTTTATTGATGGCATTGGAGTGTTCTTGGTAGTGTTTGTGAGTGCATGTATAGAGTTATAAAAATTAAATAAATTTTAAAATTAAAAACAACAAGGTTGATAGCAGAAAAATGACTCATGACGCATCAAAACATGCTGATTGGTGTTTGAGAGTGTGGGAGGGGCCACGCCCTCTGAAAAACTATAAAGAGCTGAGGGAAAAGAGACTGTTGTCATTCGAACTCGCCTGATGAGAGCCGTTGGAAGGCCGAAACGCGTCGCGAGATAGTTCCTGAATGACGCAGACTGTAAAAATGAGTTAGGCCGCCATCATTAGTGTGTTGTGATGTTGCTGAGCCAAAAATAAATATTTCTCTTCGCCCAAACAGGTGTTGAGTTGGTCTGTAAAATATTTAAAAGTCTCCCTTCGTCCATACAGACGTTGGTATCTCGTATATGTCCCCTTCTACGTCTTTTCTAACACCTACCATTCGTTTTTCTTGCAAAATAGCCCACATTGGCACAACCCATGGCCTTTAAGCCCTCTTTTTATAATTTTATACATCACTTTGGACATTATTTTGGTCCATTTCTGTGTCTATCTTTGAAGCGGCCAGTTGTGCGATGGACAGTGCACAACCAGACTCAGACCTCAGGTTTGGGTCTTGGATTATATTTTCCCCTTACCAGCCCGTGCCTCGTTCTCTGGACTTTATTGATGGCATTGGAGTGTTCTTGGTAGTGTTTGTGAGTGCATGTATAGAGTTATAAAAATTAAATAAATTTTAAAATTAAAAACAACAAGGTTGATAGCAGAAAAATGACTCATGACGCATCAAAACATGCTGATTGGTGTTTGAGAGTGTGGGAGGGGCCACGCCCTCTGAAAAACTATAAAGAGCTGAGGGAAAAGAGACTGTTGTCATTCGAACTCGCCTGATGAGAGCCGTTGGAAGGCCGAAACGCGTCGCGAGATAGTTCCTGAATGACGCAGACTGTAAAAATGAGTTAGGCCGCCATCATTAGTGTGTTGTGATGTTGCTGAGCCAAAAATAAATATTTCTCTTCGCCCAAACAGGTGTTGAGTTGGTCTGTAAAATATTTAAAAGTCTCCCTTCGTCCATACAGACGTTGGTATCTCGTATATGTCCCCTTCTACGTCTTTTCTAACACCTACCATTCGTTTTTCTTGCAAAATAGCCCACATTGGCACAACCCATGGCCTTTAAGCCCTCTTTTTATAATTTTATACATCACTTTGGACATTATTTTGGTCCATTTCTGTGTCTATCTTTGAAGCGGCCAGTTGTGCGATGGACAGTGCACAACCAGACTCAGACCTCAGGTTTGGGTCTTGGATTATATTTTCCCCTTACCAGCCCGTGCCTCGTTCTCTGGACTTTATTGATGGCATTGGAGTGTTCTTGGTAGTGTTTGTGAGTGCATGTATAGAGTTATAAAATTAAATAAATTTTAAAATTAAAAACAACAAGGTTGATAGCAGAAAAATGACTCATGACGCATCAAAACATGCTGATTGGTGTTTGAGAGTGTGGGAGGGGCCACGCCCTCTGAAAAACTATAAAGAGCTGAGGGAAAAGAGACTGTTGTCATTCGAACTCGCCTGATGAGAGCCGTTGGAAGGCCGAAACGCGTCGCGAGATAGTTCCTGAATGACGCAGACTGTAAAAATGAGTTAGGCCGCCATCATTAGTGTGTTGTGATGTTGCTGAGCCAAAAATAAATATTTCTCTTCGCCCAAACAGGTGTTGAGTTGGTCTGTAAAATATTTAAAAGTCTCCCTTCGTCCATACAGACGTTGGTATCTCGTATATGTCCCCTTCTACGTCTTTTCTAACACCTACCATTCGTTTTTCTTGCAAAATAGCCCACATTGGCACAACCCATGGCCTTTAAGCCCTCTTTTTATAATTTTATACATCACTTTGGACATTATTTTGGTCCATTTCTGTGTCTATCTTTGAAGCGGCCAGTTGTGCGATGGACAGTGCACAACCAGACTCAGACCTCAGGTTTGGGTCTTGGATTATATTTTCCCCTTACCAGCCCGTGCCTCGTTCTCTGGACTTTATTGATGGCATTGGAGTGTTCTTGGTAGTGTTTGTGAGTGCATGTATAGAGTTATAAAAATTAAATAAATTTTAAAATTAAAAACAACAAGGTTGATAGCAGAAAAATGACTCATGACGCATCAAAACATGCTGATTGGTGTTTGAGAGTGTGGGAGGGGCCACGCCCTCTGAAAAACTATAAAGAGCTGAGGGAAAAGAGACTGTTGTCATTCGAACTCGCCTGATGAGAGCCGTTGGAAGGCCGAAACGCGTCGCGAGATAGTTCCTGAATGACGCAGACTGTAAAAATGAGTTAGGCCGCCATCATTAGTGTGTTGTGATGTTGCTGAGCCAAAAATAAATATTTCTCTTCGCCCAAACAGGTGTTGAGTTGGTCTGTAAAATATTTAAAAGTCTCCCTTCGTCCATACAGACGTTGGTATCTCGTATATGTCCCCTTCTACGTCTTTTCTAACACCTACCATTCGTTTTTCTTGCAAAATAGCCCACATTGGCACAACCCATGGCCTTTAAGCCCTCTTTTTATAATTTTATACATCACTTTGGACATTATTTTGGTCCATTTCTGTGTCTATCTTTGAAGCGGCCAGTTGTGCGATGGACAGTGCACAACCAGACTCAGACCTCAGGTTTGGGTCTTGGATTATATTTTCCCCTTACCAGCCCGTGCCTCGTTCTCTGGACTTTATTGATGGCATTGGAGTGTTCTTGGTAGTGTTTGTGAGTGCATGTATAGAGTTATAAAAATTAAATAAATTTTAAAATTAAAAACAACAAGGTTGATAGCAGAAAAATGACTCATGACGCATCAAAACATGCTGATTGGTGTTTGAGAGTGTGGGAGGGGCCACGCCCTCTGAAAAACTATAAAGAGCTGAGGGAAAAGAGACTGTTGTCATTCGAACTCGCCTGATGAGAGCCGTTGGAAGGCCGAAACGCGTCGCGAGATAGTTCCTGAATGACGCAGACTGTAAAAATGAGTTAGGCCGCCATCATTAGTGTGTTGTGATGTTGCTGAGCCAAAAATAAATATTTCTCTTCGCCCAAACAGGTGTTGAGTTGGTCTGTGAAATATTTAAAAGTCTCCCTTCGTCCATACAGACGTTGGTATCTCGTATATGTCCCCTTCTACGTCTTTTCTAACACCTACCATTCGTTTTTCTTGCAAAATAGCCCACATTGGCACAACCCATGGCCTTTAAGCCCTCTTTTTATAATTTTATACATCACTTTGGACATTATTTTGGTCCATTTCTGTGTCTATCTTTGAAGCGGCCAGTTGTGCGATGGACAGTGCACAACCAGACTCAGACCTCAGGTTTGGGTCTTGGATTATATTTTCCCCTTACCAGCCCGTGCCTCGTTCTCTGGACTTTATTGATGGCATTGGAGTGTTCTTGGTAGTGTTTGTGAGTGCATGTATAGAGTTATAAAAATTAAATAAATTTTAAAATTAAAAACAACAAGGTTGATAGCAGAAAAATGACTCATGACGCATCAAAACATGCTGATTGGTGTTTGAGAGTGTGGGAGGGGCCACGCCCTCTGAAAAACTATAAAGAGCTGAGGGAAAAGAGACTGTTGTCATTCGAACTCGCCTGATGAGAGCCGTTGGAAGGCCGAAACGCGTCGCGAGATAGTTCCTGAATGACGCAGACTGTAAAAATGAGTTAGGCCGCCATCATTAGTGTGTTGTGATGTTGCTGAGCCAAAAATAAATATTTCTCTTCGCCCAAACAGGTGTTGAGTTGGTCTGTGAAATATTTAAAAGTCTCCCTTCGTCCATACAGACGTTGGTATCTCGTATATGTCCCCTTCTACGTCTTTTCTAACACCTACCATTCGTTTTTCTTGCAAAATAGCCCACATTGGCACAACCCATGGCCTTTAAGCCCTCTTTTTATAATTTTATACATCACTTTGGACATTATTTTGGTCCATTTCTGTGTCTATCTTTGAAGCGGCCAGTTGTGCGATGGACAGTGCACAACCAGACTCAGACCTCAGGTTTGGGTCTTGGATTATATTTTCCCCTTACCAGCCCGTGCCTCGTTCTCTGGACTTTATTGATGGCATTGGAGTGTTCTTGGTAGTGTTTGTGAGTGCATGTATAGAGTTATAAAAATTAAATAAATTTTAAAATTAAAAACAACAAGGTTGATAGCAGAAAAATGACTCATGACGCATCAAAACATGCTGATTGGTGTTTGAGAGTGTGGGAGGGGCCACGCCCTCTGAAAAACTATAAAGAGCTGAGGGAAAAGAGACTGTTGTCATTCGAACTCGCCTGATGAGAGCCGTTGGAAGGCCGAAACGCGTCGCGAGATAGTTCCTGAATGACGCAGACTGTAAAAATGAGTTAGGCCGCCATCATTAGTGTGTTGTGATGTTGCTGAGCCAAAAATAAATATTTCTCTTCGCCCAAACAGGTGTTGAGTTGGTCTGTAAAATATTTAAAAGTCTCCCTTCGTCCATACAGACGTTGGTATCTCGTATATGTCCCCTTCTACGTCTTTTCTAACACCTACCATTCGTTTTTCTTGCAAAATAGCCCACATTGGCACAACCCATGGCCTTTAAGCCCTCTTTTTATAATTTTATACATCACTTTGGACATTATTTTGGTCCATTTCTGTGTCTATCTTTGAAGCGGCCAGTTGTGCGATGGACAGTGCACAACCAGACTCAGACCTCAGGTTTGGGTCTTGGATTATATTTTCCCCTTACCAGCCCGTGCCTCGTTCTCTGGACTTTATTGATGGCATTGGAGTGTTCTTGGTAGTGTTTGTGAGTGCATGTATAGAGTTATAAAAATTAAATAAATTTTAAAATTAAAAACAACAAGGTTGATAGCAGAAAAATGACTCATGACGCATCAAAACATGCTGATTGGTGTTTGAGAGTGTGGGAGGGGCCACGCCCTCTGAAAAACTATAAAGAGCTGAGGGAAAAGAGACTGTTGTCATTCGAACTCGCCTGATGAGAGCCGTTGGAAGGCCGAAACGCGTCGCGAGATAGTTCCTGAATGACGCAGACTGTAAAAATGAGTTAGGCCGCCATCATTAGTGTGTTGTGATGTTGCTGAGCCAAAAATAAATATTTCTCTTCGCCCAAACAGGTGTTGAGTTGGTCTGTAAAATATTTAAAAGTCTCCCTTCGTCCATACAGACGTTGGTATCTCGTATATGTCCCCTTCTACGTCTTTTCTAACACCTACCATTCGTTTTTCTTGCAAAATAGCCCACATTGGCACAACCCATGGCCTTTAAGCCCTCTTTTTATAATTTTATACATCACTTTGGACATTATTTTGGTCCATTTCTGTGTCTATCTTTGAAGCGGCCAGTTGTGCGATGGACAGTGCACAACCAGACTCAGACCTCAGGTTTGGGTCTTGGATTATATTTTCCCCTTACCAGCCCGTGCCTCGTTCTCTGGACTTTATTGATGGCATTGGAGTGTTCTTGGTAGTGTTTGTGAGTGCATGTATAGAGTTATAAAAATTAAATAAATTTTAAAATTAAAAACAACAAGGTTGATAGCAGAAAAATGACTCATGACGCATCAAAACATGCTGATTGGTGTTTGAGAGTGTGGGAGGGGCCACGCCCTCTGAAAAACTATAAAGAGCTGAGGGAAAAGAGACTGTTGTCATTCGAACTCGCCTGATGAGAGCCGTTGGAAGGCCGAAACGCGTCGCGAGATAGTTCCTGAATGACGCAGACTGTAAAAATGAGTTAGGCCGCCATCATTAGTGTGTTGTGATGTTGCTGAGCCAAAAATAAATATTTCTCTTCGCCCAAACAGGTGTTGAGTTGGTCTGTAAAATATTTAAAAGTCTCCCTTCGTCCATACAGACGTTGGTATCTCGTATATGTCCCCTTCTACGTCTTTTCTAACACCTACCATTCGTTTTTCTTGCAAAATAGCCCACATTGGCACAACCCATGGCCTTTAAGCCCTCTTTTTATAATTTTATACATCACTTTGGACATTATTTTGGTCCATTTCTGTGTCTATCTTTGAAGCGGCCAGTTGTGCGATGGACAGTGCACAACCAGACTCAGACCTCAGGTTTGGGTCTTGGATTATATTTTCCCCTTACCAGCCCGTGCCTCGTTCTCTGGACTTTATTGATGGCATTGGAGTGTTCTTGGTAGTGTTTGTGAGTGCATGTATAGAGTTATAAAAATTAAATAAATTTTAAAATTAAAAACAACAAGGTTGATAGCAGAAAAATGACTCATGACGCATCAAAACATGCTGATTGGTGTTTGAGAGTGTGGGAGGGGCCACGCCCTCTGAAAAACTATAAAGAGCTGAGGGAAAAGAGACTGTTGTCATTCGAACTCGCCTGATGAGAGCCGTTGGAAGGCCGAAACGCGTCGCGAGATAGTTCCTGAATGACGCAGACTGTAAAAATGAGTTAGGCCGCCATCATTAGTGTGTTGTGATGTTGCTGAGCCAAAAATAAATATTTCTCTTCGCCCAAACAGGTGTTGAGTTGGTCTGTAAAATATTTAAAAGTCTCCCTTCGTCCATACAGACGTTGGTATCTCGTATATGTCCCCTTCTACGTCTTTTCTAACACCTACCATTCGTTTTTCTTGCAAAATAGCCCACATTGGCACAACCCATGGCCTTTAAGCCCTCTTTTTATAATTTTATACATCACTTTGGACATTATTTTGGTCCATTTCTGTGTCTATCTTTGAAGCGGCCAGTTGTGCGATGGACAGTGCACAACCAGACTCAGACCTCAGGTTTGGGTCTTGGATTATATTTTCCCCTTACCAGCCCGTGCCTCGTTCTCTGGACTTTATTGATGGCATTGGAGTGTTCTTGGTAGTGTTTGTGAGTGCATGTATAGAGTTATAAAAATTAAATAAATTTTAAAATTAAAAACAACAAGGTTGATAGCAGAAAAATGACTCATGACGCATCAAAACATGCTGATTGGTGTTTGAGAGTGTGGGAGGGGCCACGCCCTCTGAAAAACTATAAAGAGCTGAGGGAAAAGAGACTGTTGTCATTCGAACTCGCCTGATGAGAGCCGTTGGAAGGCCGAAACGCGTCGCGAGATAGTTCCTGAATGACGCAGACTGTAAAAATGAGTTAGGCCGCCATCATTAGTGTGTTGTGATGTTGCTGAGCCAAAAATAAATATTTCTCTTCGCCCAAACAGGTGTTGAGTTGGTCTGTAAAATATTTAAAAGTCTCCCTTCGTCCATACAGACGTTGGTATCTCGTATATGTCCCCTTCTACGTCTTTTCTAACACCTACCATTCGTTTTTCTTGCAAAATAGCCCACATTGGCACAACCCATGGCCTTTAAGCCCTCTTTTTATAATTTTATACATCACTTTGGACATTATTTTGGTCCATTTCTGTGTCTATCTTTGAAGCGGCCAGTTGTGCGATGGACAGTGCACAACCAGACTCAGACCTCAGGTTTGGGTCTTGGATTATATTTTCCCCTTACCAGCCCGTGCCTCGTTCTCTGGACTTTATTGATGGCATTGGAGTGTTCTTGGTAGTGTTTGTGAGTGCATGTATAGAGTTATAAAAATTAAATAAATTTTAAAATTAAAAACAACAAGGTTGATAGCAGAAAAATGACTCATGACGCATCAAAACATGCTGATTGGTGTTTGAGAGTGTGGGAGGGGCCACGCCCTCTGAAAAACTATAAAGAGCTGAGGGAAAAGAGACTGTTGTCATTCGAACTCGCCTGATGAGAGCCGTTGGAAGGCCGAAACGCGTCGCGAGATAGTTCCTGAATGACGCAGACTGTAAAAATGAGTTAGGCCGCCATCATTAGTGTGTTGTGATGTTGCTGAGCCAAAAATAAATATTTCTCTTCGCCCAAACAGGTGTTGAGTTGGTCTGTGAAATATTTAAAAGTCTCCCTTCGTCCATACAGACGTTGGTATCTCGTATATGTCCCCTTCTACGTCTTTTCTAACACCTACCATTCGTTTTTCTTGCAAAATAGCCCACATTGGCACAACCCATGGCCTTTAAGCCCTCTTTTTATAATTTTATACATCACTTTGGACATTATTTTGGTCCATTTCTGTGTCTATCTTTGAAGCGGCCAGTTGTGCGATGGACAGTGCACAACCAGACTCAGACCTCAGGTTTGGGTCTTGGATTATATTTTCCCCTTACCAGCCCGTGCCTCGTTCTCTGGACTTTATTGATGGCATTGGAGTGTTCTTGGTAGTGTTTGTGAGTGCATGTATAGAGTTATAAAAATTAAATAAATTTTAAAATTAAAAACAACAAGGTTGATAGCAGAAAAATGACTCATGACGCATCAAAACATGCTGATTGGTGTTTGAGAGTGTGGGAGGGGCCACGCCCTCTGAAAAACTATAAAGAGCTGAGGGAAAAGAGACTGTTGTCATTCGAACTCGCCTGATGAGAGCCGTTGGAAGGCCGAAACGCGTCGCGAGATAGTTCCTGAATGACGCAGACTGTAAAAATGAGTTAGGCCGCCATCATTAGTGTGTTGTGATGTTGCTGAGCCAAAAATAAATATTTCTCTTCGCCCAAACAGGTGTTGAGTTGGTCTGTGAAATATTTAAAAGTCTCCCTTCGTCCATACAGACGTTGGTATCTCGTATATGTCCCCTTCTACGTCTTTTCTAACACCTACCATTCGTTTTTCTTGCAAAATAGCCCACATTGGCACAACCCATGGCCTTTAAGCCCTCTTTTTATAATTTTATACATCACTTTGGACATTATTTTGGTCCATTTCTGTGTCTATCTTTGAAGCGGCCAGTTGTGCGATGGACAGTGCACAACCAGACTCAGACCTCAGGTTTGGGTCTTGGATTATATTTTCCCCTTACCAGCCCGTGCCTCGTTCTCTGGACTTTATTGATGGCATTGGAGTGTTCTTGGTAGTGTTTGTGAGTGCATGTATAGAGTTATAAAAATTAAATAAATTTTAAAATTAAAAACAACAAGGTTGATAGCAGAAAAATGACTCATGACGCATCAAAACATGCTGATTGGTGTTTGAGAGTGTGGGAGGGGCCACGCCCTCTGAAAAACTATAAAGAGCTGAGGGAAAAGAGACTGTTGTCATTCGAACTCGCCTGATGAGAGCCGTTGGAAGGCCGAAACGCGTCGCGAGATAGTTCCTGAATGACGCAGACTGTAAAAATGAGTTAGGCCGCCATCATTAGTGTGTTGTGATGTTGCTGAGCCAAAAATAAATATTTCTCTTCGCCCAAACAGGTGTTGAGTTGGTCTGTAAAATATTTAAAAGTCTCCCTTCGTCCATACAGACGTTGGTATCTCGTATATGTCCCCTTCTACGTCTTTTCTAACACCTACCATTCGTTTTTCTTGCAAAATAGCCCACATTGGCACAACCCATGGCCTTTAAGCCCTCTTTTTATAATTTTATACATCACTTTGGACATTATTTTGGTCCATTTCTGTGTCTATCTTTGAAGCGGCCAGTTGTGCGATGGACAGTGCACAACCAGACTCAGACCTCAGGTTTGGGTCTTGGATTATATTTTCCCCTTACCAGCCCGTGCCTCGTTCTCTGGACTTTATTGATGGCATTGGAGTGTTCTTGGTAGTGTTTGTGAGTGCATGTATAGAGTTATAAAAATTAAATAAATTTTAAAATTAAAAACAACAAGGTTGATAGCAGAAAAATGACTCATGACGCATCAAAACATGCTGATTGGTGTTTGAGAGTGTGGGAGGGGCCACGCCCTCTGAAAAACTATAAAGAGCTGAGGGAAAAGAGACTGTTGTCATTCGAACTCGCCTGATGAGAGCCGTTGGAAGGCCGAAACGCGTCGCGAGATAGTTCCTGAATGACGCAGACTGTAAAAATGAGTTAGGCCGCCATCATTAGTGTGTTGTGATGTTGCTGAGCCAAAAATAAATATTTCTCTTCGCCCAAACAGGTGTTGAGTTGGTCTGTAAAATATTTAAAAGTCTCCCTTCGTCCATACAGACGTTGGTATCTCGTATATGTCCCCTTCTACGTCTTTTCTAACACCTACCATTCGTTTTTCTTGCAAAATAGCCCACATTGGCACAACCCATGGCCTTTAAGCCCTCTTTTTATAATTTTATACATCACTTTGGACATTATTTTGGTCCATTTCTGTGTCTATCTTTGAAGCGGCCAGTTGTGCGATGGACAGTGCACAACCAGACTCAGACCTCAGGTTTGGGTCTTGGATTATATTTTCCCCTTACCAGCCCGTGCCTCGTTCTCTGGACTTTATTGATGGCATTGGAGTGTTCTTGGTAGTGTTTGTGAGTGCATGTATAGAGTTATAAAAATTAAATAAATTTTAAAATTAAAAACAACAAGGTTGATAGCAGAAAAATGACTCATGACGCATCAAAACATGCTGATTGGTGTTTGAGAGTGTGGGAGGGGCCACGCCCTCTGAAAAACTATAAAGAGCTGAGGGAAAAGAGACTGTTGTCATTCGAACTCGCCTGATGAGAGCCGTTGGAAGGCCGAAACGCGTCGCGAGATAGTTCCTGAATGACGCAGACTGTAAAAATGAGTTAGGCCGCCATCATTAGTGTGTTGTGATGTTGCTGAGCCAAAAATAAATATTTCTCTTCGCCCAAACAGGTGTTGAGTTGGTCTGTAAAATATTTAAAAGTCTCCCTTCGTCCATACAGACGTTGGTATCTCGTATATGTCCCCTTCTACGTCTTTTCTAACACCTACCATTCGTTTTTCTTGCAAAATAGCCCACATTGGCACAACCCATGGCCTTTAAGCCCTCTTTTTATAATTTTATACATCACTTTGGACATTATTTTGGTCCATTTCTGTGTCTATCTTTGAAGCGGCCAGTTGTGCGATGGACAGTGCACAACCAGACTCAGACCTCAGGTTTGGGTCTTGGATTATATTTTCCCCTTACCAGCCCGTGCCTCGTTCTCTGGACTTTATTGATGGCATTGGAGTGTTCTTGGTAGTGTTTGTGAGTGCATGTATAGAGTTATAAAAATTAAATAAATTTTAAAATTAAAAACAACAAGGTTGATAGCAGAAAAATGACTCATGACGCATCAAAACATGCTGATTGGTGTTTGAGAGTGTGGGAGGGGCCACGCCCTCTGAAAAACTATAAAGAGCTGAGGGAAAAGAGACTGTTGTCATTCGAACTCGCCTGATGAGAGCCGTTGGAAGGCCGAAACGCGTCGCGAGATAGTTCCTGAATGACGCAGACTGTAAAAATGAGTTAGGCCGCCATCATTAGTGTGTTGTGATGTTGCTGAGCCAAAAATAAATATTTCTCTTCGCCCAAACAGGTGTTGAGTTGGTCTGTAAAATATTTAAAAGTCTCCCTTCGTCCATACAGACGTTGGTATCTCGTATATGTCCCCTTCTACGTCTTTTCTAACACCTACCATTCGTTTTTCTTGCAAAATAGCCCACATTGGCACAACCCATGGCCTTTAAGCCCTCTTTTTATAATTTTATACATCACTTTGGACATTATTTTGGTCCATTTCTGTGTCTATCTTTGAAGCGGCCAGTTGTGCGATGGACAGTGCACAACCAGACTCAGACCTCAGGTTTGGGTCTTGGATTATATTTTCCCCTTACCAGCCCGTGCCTCGTTCTCTGGACTTTATTGATGGCATTGGAGTGTTCTTGGTAGTGTTTGTGAGTGCATGTATAGAGTTATAAAAATTAAATAAATTTTAAAATTAAAAACAACAAGGTTGATAGCAGAAAAATGACTCATGACGCATCAAAACATGCTGATTGGTGTTTGAGAGTGTGGGAGGGGCCACGCCCTCTGAAAAACTATAAAGAGCTGAGGGAAAAGAGACTGTTGTCATTCGAACTCGCCTGATGAGAGCCGTTGGAAGGCCGAAACGCGTCGCGAGATAGTTCCTGAATGACGCAGACTGTAAAAATGAGTTAGGCCGCCATCATTAGTGTGTTGTGATGTTGCTGAGCCAAAAATAAATATTTCTCTTCGCCCAAACAGGTGTTGAGTTGGTCTGTAAAATATTTAAAAGTCTCCCTTCGTCCATACAGACGTTGGTATCTCGTATATGTCCCCTTCTACGTCTTTTCTAACACCTACCATTCGTTTTTCTTGCAAAATAGCCCACATTGGCACAACCCATGGCCTTTAAGCCCTCTTTTTATAATTTTATACATCACTTTGGACATTATTTTGGTCCATTTCTGTGTCTATCTTTGAAGCGGCCAGTTGTGCGATGGACAGTGCACAACCAGACTCAGACCTCAGGTTTGGGTCTTGGATTATATTTTCCCCTTACCAGCCCGTGCCTCGTTCTCTGGACTTTATTGATGGCATTGGAGTGTTCTTGGTAGTGTTTGTGAGTGCATGTATAGAGTTATAAAAATTAAATAAATTTTAAAATTAAAAACAACAAGGTTGATAGCAGAAAAATGACTCATGACGCATCAAAACATGCTGATTGGTGTTTGAGAGTGTGGGAGGGGCCACGCCCTCTGAAAAACTATAAAGAGCTGAGGGAAAAGAGACTGTTGTCATTCGAACTCGCCTGATGAGAGCCGTTGGAAGGCCGAAACGCGTCGCGAGATAGTTCCTGAATGACGCAGACTGTAAAAATGAGTTAGGCCGCCATCATTAGTGTGTTGTGATGTTGCTGAGCCAAAAATAAATATTTCTCTTCGCCCAAACAGGTGTTGAGTTGGTCTGTGAAATATTTAAAAGTCTCCCTTCGTCCATACAGACGTTGGTATCTCGTATATGTCCCCTTCTACGTCTTTTCTAACACCTACCATTCGTTTTTCTTGCAAAATAGCCCACATTGGCACAACCCATGGCCTTTAAGCCCTCTTTTTATAATTTTATACATCACTTTGGACATTATTTTGGTCCATTTCTGTGTCTATCTTTGAAGCGGCCAGTTGTGCGATGGACAGTGCACAACCAGACTCAGACCTCAGGTTTGGGTCTTGGATTATATTTTCCCCTTACCAGCCCGTGCCTCGTTCTCTGGACTTTATTGATGGCATTGGAGTGTTCTTGGTAGTGTTTGTGAGTGCATGTATAGAGTTATAAAAATTAAATAAATTTTAAAATTAAAAACAACAAGGTTGATAGCAGAAAAATGACTCATGACGCATCAAAACATGCTGATTGGTGTTTGAGAGTGTGGGAGGGGCCACGCCCTCTGAAAAACTATAAAGAGCTGAGGGAAAAGAGACTGTTGTCATTCGAACTCGCCTGATGAGAGCCGTTGGAAGGCCGAAACGCGTCGCGAGATAGTTCCTGAATGACGCAGACTGTAAAAATGAGTTAGGCCGCCATCATTAGTGTGTTGTGATGTTGCTGAGCCAAAAATAAATATTTCTCTTCGCCCAAACAGGTGTTGAGTTGGTCTGTAAAATATTTAAAAGTCTCCCTTCGTCCATACAGACGTTGGTATCTCGTATATGTCCCCTTCTACGTCTTTTCTAACACCTACCATTCGTTTTTCTTGCAAAATAGCCCACATTGGCACAACCCATGGCCTTTAAGCCCTCTTTTTATAATTTTATACATCACTTTGGACATTATTTTGGTCCATTTCTGTGTCTATCTTTGAAGCGGCCAGTTGTGCGATGGACAGTGCACAACCAGACTCAGACCTCAGGTTTGGGTCTTGGATTATATTTTCCCCTTACCAGCCCGTGCCTCGTTCTCTGGACTTTATTGATGGCATTGGAGTGTTCTTGGTAGTGTTTGTGAGTGCATGTATAGAGTTATAAAAATTAAATAAATTTTAAAATTAAAAACAACAAGGTTGATAGCAGAAAAATGACTCATGACGCATCAAAACATGCTGATTGGTGTTTGAGAGTGTGGGAGGGGCCACGCCCTCTGAAAAACTATAAAGAGCTGAGGGAAAAGAGACTGTTGTCATTCGAACTCGCCTGATGAGAGCCGTTGGAAGGCCGAAACGCGTCGCGAGATAGTTCCTGAATGACGCAGACTGTAAAAATGAGTTAGGCCGCCATCATTAGTGTGTTGTGATGTTGCTGAGCCAAAAATAAATATTTCTCTTCGCCCAAACAGGTGTTGAGTTGGTCTGTAAAATATTTAAAAGTCTCCCTTCGTCCATACAGACGTTGGTATCTCGTATATGTCCCCTTCTACGTCTTTTCTAACACCTACCATTCGTTTTTCTTGCAAAATAGCCCACATTGGCACAACCCATGGCCTTTAAGCCCTCTTTTTATAATTTTATACATCACTTTGGACATTATTTTGGTCCATTTCTGTGTCTATCTTTGAAGCGGCCAGTTGTGCGATGGACAGTGCACAACCAGACTCAGACCTCAGGTTTGGGTCTTGGATTATATTTTCCCCTTACCAGCCCGTGCCTCGTTCTCTGGACTTTATTGATGGCATTGGAGTGTTCTTGGTAGTGTTTGTGAGTGCATGTATAGAGTTATAAAAATTAAATAAATTTTAAAATTAAAAACAACAAGGTTGATAGCAGAAAAATGACTCATGACGCATCAAAACATGCTGATTGGTGTTTGAGAGTGTGGGAGGGGCCACGCCCTCTGAAAAACTATAAAGAGCTGAGGGAAAAGAGACTGTTGTCATTCGAACTCGCCTGATGAGAGCCGTTGGAAGGCCGAAACGCGTCGCGAGATAGTTCCTGAATGACGCAGACTGTAAAAATGAGTTAGGCCGCCATCATTAGTGTGTTGTGATGTTGCTGAGCCAAAAATAAATATTTCTCTTCGCCCAAACAGGTGTTGAGTTGGTCTGTAAAATATTTAAAAGTCTCCCTTCGTCCATACAGACGTTGGTATCTCGTATATGTCCCCTTCTACGTCTTTTCTAACACCTACCATTCGTTTTTCTTGCAAAATAGCCCACATTGGCACAACCCATGGCCTTTAAGCCCTCTTTTTATAATTTTATACATCACTTTGGACATTATTTTGGTCCATTTCTGTGTCTATCTTTGAAGCGGCCAGTTGTGCGATGGACAGTGCACAACCAGACTCAGACCTCAGGTTTGGGTCTTGGATTATATTTTCCCCTTACCAGCCCGTGCCTCGTTCTCTGGACTTTATTGATGGCATTGGAGTGTTCTTGGTAGTGTTTGTGAGTGCATGTATAGAGTTATAAAAATTAAATAAATTTTAAAATTAAAAACAACAAGGTTGATAGCAGAAAAATGACTCATGACGCATCAAAACATGCTGATTGGTGTTTGAGAGTGTGGGAGGGGCCACGCCCTCTGAAAAACTATAAAGAGCTGAGGGAAAAGAGACTGTTGTCATTCGAACTCGCCTGATGAGAGCCGTTGGAAGGCCGAAACGCGTCGCGAGATAGTTCCTGAATGACGCAGACTGTAAAAATGAGTTAGGCCGCCATCATTAGTGTGTTGTGATGTTGCTGAGCCAAAAATAAATATTTCTCTTCGCCCAAACAGGTGTTGAGTTGGTCTGTAAAATATTTAAAAGTCTCCCTTCGTCCATACAGACGTTGGTATCTCGTATATGTCCCCTTCTACGTCTTTTCTAACACCTACCATTCGTTTTTCTTGCAAAATAGCCCACATTGGCACAACCCATGGCCTTTAAGCCCTCTTTTTATAATTTTATACATCACTTTGGACATTATTTTGGTCCATTTCTGTGTCTATCTTTGAAGCGGCCAGTTGTGCGATGGACAGTGCACAACCAGACTCAGACCTCAGGTTTGGGTCTTGGATTATATTTTCCCCTTACCAGCCCGTGCCTCGTTCTCTGGACTTTATTGATGGCATTGGAGTGTTCTTGGTAGTGTTTGTGAGTGCATGTATAGAGTTATAAAAATTAAATAAATTTTAAAATTAAAAACAACAAGGTTGATAGCAGAAAAATGACTCATGACGCATCAAAACATGCTGATTGGTGTTTGAGAGTGTGGGAGGGGCCACGCCCTCTGAAAAACTATAAAGAGCTGAGGGAAAAGAGACTGTTGTCATTCGAACTCGCCTGATGAGAGCCGTTGGAAGGCCGAAACGCGTCGCGAGATAGTTCCTGAATGACGCAGACTGTAAAAATGAGTTAGGCCGCCATCATTAGTGTGTTGTGATGTTGCTGAGCCAAAAATAAATATTTCTCTTCGCCCAAACAGGTGTTGAGTTGGTCTGTAAAATATTTAAAAGTCTCCCTTCGTCCATACAGACGTTGGTATCTCGTATATGTCCCCTTCTACGTCTTTTCTAACACCTACCATTCGTTTTTCTTGCAAAATAGCCCACATTGGCACAACCCATGGCCTTTAAGCCCTCTTTTTATAATTTTATACATCACTTTGGACATTATTTTGGTCCATTTCTGTGTCTATCTTTGAAGCGGCCAGTTGTGCGATGGACAGTGCACAACCAGACTCAGACCTCAGGTTTGGGTCTTGGATTATATTTTCCCCTAACCCTAACCCTAACCCTAACCCTAACCCTGGCTACACCAACCCGAGAGCTAAAACCGACCCATTGGTAATCCCTATGGCTACACACACTCGGAACCTAAACCTATCCATTAGTAATTCCTAAGGCCTTATTCTCCTTACAATCCTACCCCTGGCCGACTTAACCCGCCCCACCCAAAAACCACAGAAATCATAAGAAAACCATCGAAATCAAATACCACCAACACACCTTAATTACCTAGACCAAGGAAAACCACCAAAAAGGTCCAAAATCGCACAAGAATCATGTTAAAATAAGGTTTAAACACATAAATATACTCCAATGTTCATCAACCAATCAGAAGACAGAATTAGGGACTATAACAAATCCAATCAATGGGGACCATTCAAGACCAACCCAAACCTAATTTAGGATTAACTCAAACCACATTCCTCTCCTAACTAGTTTAAAAATAAACCAAACACAAAGAAACACTAAAAAGAATCAACAACCAATCAGGAGACAGGTTTACTGATAGACACCAATTAGGATTAATCAGGATCAATTAAGACGGTTTAGGATCATAAGACCCAAGGTCCAATTAAATAGAATAATATCCACTACCAAATCAATCTGAAATAGATAAAGAAATAGAAATACACCTTATGAAACTACCAACCAATCAGGAGACAGAACCACTAAAATGATCCAATTAGAATTAAGACCAATTAAGAACAATTGAGGCCTAACTAAAGACATTCCTTCTCTAAAATGGTTTTAAAATGGATTAAACAAGGAAATACACTTAATTGAGACAATTAACCAATTAGAAGACAAAGTCAAAGAGCCTGAACCAATCAGGATCAATTAAAGACTGGGAAGACCAATTGAGACCGGTTTTGCCCCCTTTTCAACTAATTAGGAGCTCTATTCTTCACTCAAACGGATCAAAAAACATATTTTTAGAGAGGGTAGGACATAAGCAAGAATATTTAGTCCTAAAAAGAATTTAAAAATGAATTTCTAAAAAAAAAATATATATATATATTTTTTTATCACCGTTAACGATTAAACTGGAGAATATATACCACCAGGGGGAGATAGGATTCCTTAAGGGTAGATGCTCCCAGCGGTCGTCCTTGGTAAGGATGACGTCGGTTTGGTTCTTGCATTTACTCTAGGGGGGAAGGCTGGTAGAAGCTTGATGCATGATACACTCGTGCATCCGCCAGCTTGAACCTCGACCTGGGCTTTTAAAACAAGCCGCCCACTTAATAGTGAGCGAGGGGCCTAGGGATGCTCGAAGGGGCCCGTCTGGTCCCCTCGTTGAGTTCCCAGCCTTTTGGAGGGTTTTCAACTCTCCCCTTCCCTGGGGACTCATGGAGGGGATCGGGGGGCCCCCGAAGGGTATCGACTACGAACTCCTTTCGGGTGACCTGGGCAACCTAGCGGTGTTAACAAAGGGTCACTTGGGGGAGTGGTAAGTATCCAGCCCCCCTGTACCTTCGGGCTTGCACACAGGGAAGGTGACTTAGGGCATACGGGTCTTAAATGGGTGCCCAGTTTTTCATGGCAATTTTGGCCACCCACACAACAGCACATTGGCACCACAACACCTCTGCAACACTGATACTAAAAGAGAGGTCTAGATAGGAGAACCGGAGCGTTGAACGACAATTCAAAAATCCTTTAAATCGAGATAGGAGAACCGGAGCATTGAACGACAATCCAAAATCCTTTAAATCATAACGCAGAATCCAACCACATGGGCTTTGAGATTCTAGCAACACCCGTTTAGAAATTGGCTATGAGACATTCGCTGGGATTTGATCAACCCAAGCGGGCCGCCTCAGAGGAGAGTGTCTGGTTGTCTAAGGTGCCGAAACACTTGAGGATCCTGAGGTACACCACTGATGAAATGTCTCAAACATTTCCCTCACAACTTCATCTTTGGGGGAGTAAGAATATATTAAAAACCCAAAGGAGGAATAGTATAGATTGAAAGGAAGAGAAATAGAGTCAGGTCTAAAAATCCACACAGATTCCAGGACTCCCAGACCAGAGTCAATCACAGGTCCGGGTAAGAATCTAACAGACGTAGGCCAGTGCACTCCCTCGGTCTCCAACCTTCTTAAACCGTAGTTTGAGTAAGGGGGAGCCGTTGTAATTCACTCTAAAACCTAACACACCCTAAATTTATATAGCCCTAACCCTTCTCCACTAAAACCTACCCACCTACCTGGAGTCCTGGACAGCCCTCTGCGGGGCACCCCGACTTCTCACAGCCCGATTCAGACCTAGGAGAACAGGGAGAAAAATACAAAATTAGAAATTATCACACACACATTTATACTCAACAAAAATACAAGATTAGAAGTTACACACATATTTCTACTCAACACTATCTGTACACCACTTACCTGGATCCTGGGCCCGGTTTACACTTAGTCGTGTAGCCCGACCTGTTGAAAGTCCTCTTCGACTCAGACCTGGGATAACAGGTAGAGAAAAAAACAGGTTATAAATGGAGGCATCGGGGCATTGCATTGTCTACGAGCTTGGGCCTGGGGTGACCTTTAGTGGTCAGCAGAAGGTAGGCCAATGCACAGCCATTTCTGGAGCCTTAGGGCTTCAGATCTTGGAATTTCAATTTCCTAACCTGTTTTTCCGCAGCATTCACACTCAAAACCAATGCTGCCGCTCAGTCTTTTGGCCACTTGTGGGCGTAACTGCAGTCACTCCGGCCAACGGTGACGTCACGTCCATTCCCTCTATTAGATCTGACGCGCAAAACTTAGCAACGATAAACATTTCTAGTTATTCTTATCTTGGCAGCTTTACTATGGAGAAAAATGTTTTCCGATATCAAAAGCTAATGCGACCTACTTCGGAAAATTGTTGTGTGCCGTCGTGTGTTGTGTCGGCAAGATACAACTCGACTGAGTTTTCATTCATTTCCCGTGGATGAGGATCTCAGAAAAAAATGGATCGTTAAGATCAGGAGGGATGACTTCAAAGTCAACAAAAACACAAAGGTGTGTAGCGTTCATTTCAAACCCGATGACTTTATGGAAGGGACTAGACTGAGACGTCTGAAAAAAGGTGCTTTCCCTACATTGTTTGAGTGGAACCGTTACCAAGTGCAGCCGCCGAGGTCGAGTGTTTGGGAACGGCGAGAGAGACCGCTGCCCCCTGATCCTGACTCGGACGTAGAGCAAGATATGGACTTTGACGTGGAGAGGACTGGACACGATTATTGTTCAGTTCCCGAAGCTTCAGCTGTGGACATGGTATTGCATGAAAATGAGGAGTTGACAAGGGAGATAGAAGATCTACGGAAGCAGTTGGACCAGACCAAGATCACACTTCGCTTTGGTCTCCAGAGATTTGCTGGGTCCGATGAGGACATACGCTTTTATACAAGGTAAAATTATATTGCCTGTGATAAGCATTTGTAATAGCGTTGCCATTGTCCTGAAAACACTAGTCCACGTTGTTATTAAATATTATTGGAGTTGTATAAGCTAGCTGCACGTAAAAGTAGGCTACACAGACCAAAATAATAACAACAACATTGGCTAACATAATTATAAGTATTCCTGACCAAGGAAAAACAAATGTTACCTCATGAAGTGACACACACTCAGTCTGTGGCCAGGCTCAGGGTACACGTTGAACGTCTTATCCGTCGAGTGAAGGAGCACAAGTTGTTTGACGCAGTCATCCCCTTGTCCATTTCTGGTAGCATAAACCAACTGTTTACAGTGGCATGTTTGCTTGTGAACTACCAATGTGGACCACTTGTCAAGGCATGGAGCCACTGAGTCTAAAAACCCTCATCCTTGTTAAAGGGATAGTTCACCCAAAAATGAAAATTCTGTCAGTATTTACTCACCCTCATGTTGTTCCAACCTCGTAAGACCTTCGTTCAATTCGTGTTCTGAAGATGAACGAAGGTCTTACGGGGTTGGAACATCATGAGGGTGAGTAAATACTGACAGAATTTTCCTTTTTGGGTGAACTATCCCTTTAATGTGCTACGGTTTGTCACCTGTAAATATTGTACATATACTTTTGTAAAAACTATGGATATCACACTCTCTTCTGTATTCATAAATCTGATCAACAGACAAAACTAAGAAAGTGTTTCCTTAAACATTTTTTATTGTAATTTCATAATGCATAACATATTACATATTTATTTATTAACTATACAAATCTAAATATTTAGTATATATGTACGTGTAATGTAATATAAGATAGGTATATATATTGTATAAATATAGTATGTGTGTGTGTGTCAGGGTTGTTGCAGGATGCTGAAGACGAGGACACGGGAACTGAAGTAGAGTTGATTTATTTACAAACTAAACTTACAGGAACATACAGAAACAAAGGAAACTCCAGGACTTCAAAAACACACAACCTTACATCGACGACGACCAACAAACACTGAGGGAAAACACAGGGCTTAAAAGAACTGGGACTAATGGGATAATTAACTGAACACAGGTGAAGAAACTGAACACAAACGAGGAGCGGGAAAAACTAACAGGACTGAACCAAAATCACAAAAGACGGGGGTGAACAAGATCACAAAACTGAACTAATAACACATAGAAAACGTGACAGAACCTCCCCCTCCCCGAAGGCGCGTCCTCGCGCCGTATAACATCCAAAGGGGTGGGAAGGTGGGCGCCCTTGAGGCTGACGAGGGCATGGTGGTGCATGGACGGGAAGCCTCCAGGGCGGAGCTGGTAGCTCTGGGAACCGGGGTGGAACAGGCTGTGGGCGTGGCCAGGGCGGAGCAGGCTGTGGGCGTGGCCAGGGCGGAGCTGTCGGACCCTCGGGCGTCCAGGGCGGAGCTGTCGGACCCTCGGGCGTCCAGGGCGGAGCTGTCGGACCCTCGGGCGTCCAGGGCGGAGCTGTCGGACCCTCGGGCGTCCAGGGCGGAGCTGTCGGACCCTCGGGCGCCCAGGGCGGAGCTGTCGGACCCTCGGGCGCCCAGGGCGGAGCTGTCGGACCCTCGGGCGCCCAGGGCGGAGCTGTCGGACCCTCGGGCGCCCAGGGCGGAGCTGTCGGACCCTCGGGCGTCCAGGGCGGAGCTGTCGGACCCTCGGGCGTCCAGGGCGGAGCTGTCGGACCCTCGGGCGTCCAGGGCGGAGCTGTCGGACCCTCGGGCGTCCAGGGCGGAGCTGTCGGACCCTCGGGCGTCCAGGGCGGAGCTGTCGGACCCCCGGGTGTCCATGGTGGAGCTGACCCTTCGGGCGGCCATGGCGGTGAGGACCCCTCGGGCGGCCATGGCGGAGCTGTCGGACCCTCGGGCGTCCAGGGCGGAGCTGTCGGACCCTCGGGCGTCCAGGGCGGAGCTGTCGGACCCTCGGGTGTCCATGGTAGAGCTGACCCTTCGGGCGGCCATGGCGGTGAGGACCCCTCGGGTGGCCATGGCGGTGAGGACCCTTCGGGTGGGCACCCCCCCCCCAAAATTTTAATGGAGAAATTGACAGGAAAGGGGGGATCCGGCAGCAACGAGGGTCTTGGGCTGGGCAGGACCAGCGGCAAAGGAAACTCCGGGCCGGACAGGACTGGCGCAGGATCAGTGGGCTCTGGTGCAGGATCAGTGGGCTCTGGTGCATCTGGTGCAGGATCAGTGGGCTCTGGTGCAGGATCAGTGGGATCAACGGGCTCTGGCGCAGGATCAACGGGCTCTGGCGCAGGATCAACGGGCTCTGCCGCAGGATCAACGGGCTCTGCCGCAGGATCAACGGGCTCTGCCGCAGGATCAACGGGCTCTGCCGCAGGATCAACGGGCTCTGCCGCAGGATCAACGGGCTCTGCCGCAGGATCAACGGGCTCTGCCGCAGGATCAACGGGCTCTGGCGCAGGATCAACGGGCTCTGGCGCAGGATCAACGGGCTCTGGCGCAGGATCAACGGGCTCTGGCGCAGGATCAACGGGCTCTGGCGCAGGATCAACGGGCTCTGGCGCAGGATCAACGGGCTCTGGCGCAGGATCAACGGGCTCTGGCGCAGGACTGGACGGTACCAGCACATAATGGGACTCGGAACTGGACGGGACCAGCACATCATGGGACTCGGAACTGGACGGGACCAGCACATCATGGGACTCGGAACTGGACGGGGCCAGCACATCATGGGACTCGGAACTGGACTCATGGGCCAGAGCTGATGTGCGTGTAGCCCACACACACAGAATCGCTGCAGACATCACAATCAGCGCTGTGTCTTCTCGTGTGGACTCACGTGTGGTGTGCTCCAGAACAAACACCGGCTGAGGAATGGGAACAGTCTCTGGATCAGCAGACATGGGCGGGCAGGTGATGGGCTCGCAGGTGATGGGCTCAGGCGCTGGTGGGCAGGCGATGGGCTCAGGCGCTGGCGAGCAGGCGATGGACTCAGGCGCTGGCGAGCAGGCGGTGGACTCAGGTGCTGGCGAGCAGGCGATGGGCTCAGGTGCTGGCGGGCAGGCGATGGGCTCAGGCGCTGGCGGGCTTGGAACTGGCTTGACTGGGAGATCTTCTACGAGGTAGTTGGATCCACAAACTCCAAGAAGGACATTTTTAGGTCCTTTACCAGAATTATCTGGGCTAGCGGGTCTCTCAGACCACCCCAGAAACTCTGTTTCAGTTCCTCTTCATCCTGAGTCATGTCATCATAGAGGTCTAGGTAACACCCCGCATACTCCTCAAGAGAGAGCTCCTTCTGGAAGAGGATTGGTATTTCCATGGGGCTCACCTTCTTGTTCTTCCTCCTTCGGCTCATCTTTTTTTTTAATAGGTTGGTCATTCTGTCAGGGTTGTTGCAGGATGCCGAAGACGAGGACACGGGAACTGAAGTATAGTTGATTTATTTACAAACTAAACTTACAGGAACATACAGAAACAAAGGAAACTCCAGGACTTCAAAAACACACAACCTTACATCGACGCCGACCAACAAACACTGAGGGAAAACACAGGGCTTAAAAGAACTGGGACTAATGGGATAATTAACTCAACACAGGTGAAGAAACTCAACACAAACGAGGAGCGGGAAAAACTAACAGGACTGAACCAAAATCACAAAAGACAGGGGTGAACAAGATCACAAAACTGAACTAATAACACATTGAAAACGTGACAGTGTGTGTATATATATATATATATATATGAGTATATTGTGTACATATGTAAATATTGTTTATAGTGTAAATAAATACAATAAAAATAATGCTGTATATAATAATTTCAATATAATTGAATGGACCACCAGTGGTACGTGGCCACACTGTAACATTTAAAACACAGTCATTAAATAAAGCTGTTATGAACTGCTCCGAGACTTGGAGGTGAAGATCCAAATGCAGCTTTATTATAGAATAGTCAAACAGGCAGGGATCATTAACAGCAAAACAGGGCAACGGAGACAAGGCAGAGACAAACCAGATACAAGCAAAGGGTCGAGGCAGGCAGAGAGAATCAGAGTCCAGTGAAACAGTCCAGGGTCAGGGCAGGCAGCAATAATCAGAGTCCAAGAGCAATCCAAAGTCAAAACCAGAAAAACAAACACGGGAAAACGCTCGGAAATGCAGACACACAGTACAACAAGACTTCGCGGTGAGTGAATGAATGAACCTGGTATAAATAGACTGAGACTAGCAGGATGACAAGACACAGGTGAATACAATCAGTGACAAAGAGGTACAGGTGAATGTGATCAGTGATGATGAGTCCAGGCAGTGAGTATGGGAAATGTAGTTTGTGAGGAAGTGATCATAGTCTATTGTGGAGCGCCCTCTGGTGGCTCTGGAGGGCACTCCAGCTGGTGATCGTTACATAGCCCCCCCCCCCAATGAGCGGCTTCCAGACGCTCCAAAACTGTCCAGGTGGGTGGTGGCATGGAGGCGGATCCGGAGGCGGGATGGAGGGCCAGGTTCGTGGAGCAGAAGAGGACCTGGAGACTGCGACAGGACGGAAGGCCAGGGCGGAGCAGACAGTCCATCGGGCGGCCAGGGCGGAGCAGACAGTCCATCGGGCAGCCAGGGCGGAGCAGACAGTCCATCGGGCGACCAGGGTGGAGGAGACAGTCCATCGGGCGGCCAGGGCGGAGCAGACAGTCCATCGGGTGGCCAGGGCGGAGCAGACAGTCCATCGGGCGGCCAGGGCGGTGAAGACCCCTCGGGCGGCCAGGGCGGTGAAGACCCTTCGGGTGGCCATGGCGGTGAAGACCCTTAGGGTGGCCATGGCGGTGAAGACCCTTCGGGCGGCCACGGCGGTGAAGACCCCTCGAGCGGCCACGGCGGTGAAGACCCCTCGGGCGGCCACGGCGCAGGAACAGGCACCGGCTCAGGAACTGGGACAGGAACAGACTCTGGCTCTGGCTCAGGAACAGGAACAGACTCTGGCTCTGGCTCAGGAACAGGAACAGACTCCGGCTCGGCAGAAGTAACGTGAACAGTCTCTGAATCGGCCATCTTGTCCGTAGACACTGGCTCGGAGGCGGCCATCTTGTCTGTAGACACTGGCTCGGAGGCGGCCATCTTGTCCGTAGACACTGGCTTGGAGGCGGCCATCTTGTCCGTAGACACTGGCTCGGAGGAAGTGACGTGAACAGTCTCTGGTTCGGCCATCTTGTCCGTAGACACTGGCTCGGAGGAAGTGACGTGAACAGACTCTGGATCGGCCATCTTGTCCGTAGACACTGGCTCGAAGGTGGCCATCTTGTCCGTAGACACTGGCTCGGAGGAAGTGACGTGAACGGTCTCTGAATCGGCCATCTTGTCCGTAGACACTGGCTCGGAGGAAGTGACGTGAACGGTCTCTGGCTCGGCCATCTTGTCCGTAGACACTGGCTCGGAGGAAGTGACGTGAACAGTCTCTGGTTCGGCCATCTTGTCCGTAGACACTGGCTCGGAGGAAGTGACGTGAACAGACTCTGGATCGGCCATCTTGTCCGTAGACACTGGCTTGGAGGAAGTGACGTTGTCCGTAGACACTGGCTCGGAGGAAGTGACGTGAACCGACTCTGGATCGGCCATCTTGTCCGTAGACACTGGCTCTGTAGAAGTGATGTGAAGCGTCTCTGGCTGGACGTGGCTGACGTGAAGCTCTGGCTGGACGTGGCTGACGTGAAGCTCTGGCTGGACGTGGCTGACGTGAAGCTCTGGCTGGACGTGGCTGACGTGAAGCTCTGGCTGGACGTGGCTGACGTGAAGCTCTGGCTGGACGTGGCTGGGCTCTGGAAGCTCTGCTGAGACGTGGCGAGGCTCTGGAAGCTCTGCTGAGACGTGGCGAGGCTCTGGAAGCTCTGCTGAGACGTGGCGAGGCTGGACAGGCTCTGGCTGGACAGGCTCTGGCTGGACAGGCTCTGGGACTGGTTCGGCGGGACGAGATTCAGGCAGGACGGTGATCCTTGCAGACCGTACAGACCTTAGCGGGGAATCTGCCAAGCTGGACATCAGCCCTGAACGCCCATAGACCGATCCAGTGTCAGACCCGCTGACTGGCGTGTCGCGAGGATCCTCAGGTTCAGTAGAGAAGATGTGAAGGAACCCGGTCTCGGCAGGAGGAGATACTGTGGGTTCACGGAGCTCTTTCTCTACCACGCCCACAGTAAACGATGAGTCGCTCAACAAAAGGGCCAGGTTAATATAGTGCTCTAAAGTCCAGTGAGGATCATGCAAGGGCATGAATGAACTGAGCGGTTCAGATAGTCCTCCCCGAAAAAAGATCATAAGACATACTGTGTCCATTGAGGTGAGATGTGCCAGTTCAATAAACTCCTCAACATACTTCTCAATCGGCCGATTCCCCTGACGGAGACGCATGATTTGTATACCTGTATCCATGGTTGGCATCGCTGCTGGATCTTGGTGTGGCGAAGTCTTCTGTTATGAACTGCTCCGAGACTTGGAGGTGAAGATCCAAATGCAGCTTTATTATAGAATAGTCAAACAGGCAGGGATCATTAACAGCAAAACAGGGCAACGGAGACAAGGCAGAGACAAACCAGATACAAGCAAAGGGTCGAGGCAGGCAGAGAGAATCAGAGTCCAAGAGCAATCCAAAGTCAAAACCAGAAAAACAAACACGGGAAAACGCTCGGAAATGCAGACACACAGTACAACAAGACTTCGCGGTGAGTGAATGAATGAACCTGGTATAAATAGACTGAGACTAGCAGGATGACAAGACACAGGTGAATACAATCAGTGACAAAGAGGTACAGGTGAATGTGATCAGTGATGATGAGTCCAGGCAGTGAGTATGGGAAATGTAGTTTGTGAGGAAGTGATCATAGTCTATTGTGGAGCGCCCTCTGGTGGCTCTGGAGGGCACTCCAGCTGGTGATCGTTACAAAAGCAACATTTGTACAATTGTAGAAATTGAGAAATACTTCACTGTTATCTAAAAATGACTTAAACACGCAAACACTTCAGTAGGTAGTGGTAAAAAAAACAGATCTGCTCGGTCTCTAATGGTGCGCATTACATCAATATTTTTGTATATACGCTCAACAAGCATGTCCTCCTGCGCACATACTACAAAATCACACCACTCGAAACCTGTTAGGAGGATCTGACCTTGCACTTGCCAGTAATACTTGTGCTGCCTCCTAAGCTGCAAAGAACCATCTGACATTTTGAGGTAGGGACAGTCAACATAACTCTGGATGTTGGGGCATTTTATTTCCAGCAGGCCAAATGGTGGGTTGTCAGAAGGATCGAAAACGACTCCATCGGGAGAGCATCCCAGCCATGGAGCATCAGGGTGTATAATGAACCCGCAGGGTGAATAATTCAATTTTTTAAACTGCAGTACTCTGTCACGGCAACAGTCATGACAGTCCCCCTCAAAATTCTGTGTGCCAGATTTTCAGCAGATGTATGACAGCGAACATGGCATGCCTCGTGAAAGCGTGTAGATGTGACTCGCATCTTTCTCAGTCGATGCCATTCCTGGCATGAGCTCTGTTCCCGTGTTGCAGCTTCAACCCTGTGGGCCATGTCGAATGACACCTGTAGCGATTTCATATATACATGTTCCTCCTCTGATAACACATAAGAGCATGTGGTTGGCTCAAGCCTATAGCTTTGGATGGGAATAGAAGGTTGGGCAGGGGCGTCTGAAATGTTGATGATTTCCCGCATTTCTGGTGGTTTTAGCTGAAATGACAGCACACTCCCTGCCTGGACAGCCCCAAAAGCTGACTGAACTAATGGGACTTCTGCTGACATGCCCATGGTGGTCACTAGAGGTGCAAGCAAAGGGGGAAAGTCCTTATATACCTCTGTCACTCTCAATGTGGCTAGATCTGCCATTTCCCCGTCCAGTGCTTTGTAGAGAGAACTTCTGAAAAAGTTAAAGTGAAAAAACGTTTTAAAAAAACTGCAGCGTACATAAACACATAAACTAAAGGTAATGTAATCTCACCTCACACAAACAGCGGTTGAATTCTGGGGTTTGCGGACCTCCATGTCTCCCACCGGACCTGGCCTAACACCCTGACAGCAAAGACACATTTTGACATGGCATCACAGTAGCTACATGTGCAATTCACATGACAGACAGATGACTTATCAAGGTCCTTGGTTTATGCCAGATCTGCTCAGTGTCTGTGCAACTGTGCACTGGGGGTACAGCAGGGATGCTTAATTGTGAGAAGTGCGCTGTTTGATACAGTAGTGCAACCAAATGGTTGCATAAGGCACACCCCGCCACACAGGAGCAGTGGGTGCTCGCCAAAATGACCGGTTTTGAATGTTTTAACTAGTGGTGGGCCGTTATCGGCGTTAACGTGCTGCGTTAACGTGAGAATCTTATCGTGCGATAAAAAAAATATCGCCGTTAATCTATTCTCAAAGTTGGGTTGGGATCATAAAATAACTTTTTCGAATATCGTTGTATTTTCGCGCAAATTGCGCAGCAGGGTATTTTCCTGTCAGGGACACAAGGTGTATACTTTTACATGTTACGTTGGGCGATCGTTCCTCTCGTTACTTTACATGTTGTTAAATGAGTTTATTCCAAGCGCGCTGTATTTTATGGGCATGAGCGATGCTCAATTTACAAATGAATCACTCTTTTGGGTCGATTCTGTTCAAAGACTTCATCAAACAAGATGGCAGACCCGTCGCCAGACCTCAGTCTTAAGGGGGGCATATGAAATGTATGGGGGGGCCCAATTATTATTAGCCTACAGTATCAGAGTTTCCGCTAGAGAAAAATGGTGCCGGTCAAAGTGACCGGCAGAGGTTTCGTTTTACGGACATTTTTATGATATGCCGGTCAAATATCACCTCTTAATTAGTCAAGTTTAGGAAAACTGGAGGCAGGCTATGTTACTTAAAAAATGACATTATCAGGCCGTATAGAATGCAGCATGTTTATTAGCCTAACTTTCAAATAGACAGAAAAAAACATGAATGTCCGATTCATTCCAAGATGAAATTAACTATCACCATCCCCGTGAATGCGCCTAGAGAGAAATGCATGTAATGGATTACATAATCAGAAAGTAGGCCTATCCTATTTCTTTTCGTTTTTAATTGTTTCGTTTAAAGACATTTCAAGCTTTCTATATAGATATATTTCTCATGTGTGAGGCATACGCTGAGTTTCGGTTAATTTATGATGAGATGCGTTCCAGTTCACGTGCAATGCAAGGGACCGCGCCCGCGCCTCCATGTTATGATTATATTGTCTATTTGCTTCCTATTTATTAAATCCAGGCAATTGGTTGATGAAAAAAATATTAAAATTAAGATACAATTTATACAAAACGAAATTCCCTTTAAAGAAAGGCTTTCTACAAAACAAAACTTAATTAAGTGGCCAAACACATGTCTGACCATTTCTCCCCTTACCCCCCGTCCCCCGTCCCATTACTTAATAATAATTTTTCAACATGTTCAGACTGAGCAAAAAAAAACATTTTAACAGGATAAATTGAATATTCACAAAATGTGTGGGTCTAGGTAAAAAATTGAATTTTCCTGAAAACTATTGAAATGGATTTATATCGTTTTGGAAAAGAGCTCCTCAGTGCTGATGTTATCGGATTTTAAGCTGATATTCTCAATTCATTCAGTTAACGGACGGTCTGAGCCTGAGGTAAAGTGTTCAGACTGCAAGCTCAGCAACGATTGTATTTAATTGTACAGTACAATCATAACATTTCAGACATTATCTTAACTCCATAATGTCCTTAAACAACAATATTGCTGGCCATAAACTGAGAAAGTGTGCGTCCGGTGTGCGATACCTCGAGTTGTCCTAGACGCGACGCGGCGCTGCGCTTCTCGTCCGGTGTGCGCTTCCTCCTTAGGCTAACGTTACTGAGCTGAGGACAGCGACACAAGAGCTACACAGGTAGGCTACTGAGTCGCTGTCCTCAGTGCCGCAGAAAAGCGCTGAAACCGAGATGAAGGGGAACCTTCTATTAGGCAATTTTTATCTGACAATTTGACCGGAGAGATTTAATTTTGTCGGACATTTAATTTTTTTCCCGGCCAATGTTACAACGGAAACCCTGTACAGTATGTATATTTATAATAATCAACTCTAGTCGTGCAGCACATAATCATCACGTTAAACATATAACCAACAGCGATATGACCAGGTAGCCTAGCCTACACCACATTACACAGAAGCAATGTTATGAATATCCATAAAAAACTTGACTACACAACATTAGATGTAACACTAGAAGCATCTCTCAAACATTGCATTTTAAAGCAGTCAACAGAGGGATATGCATTGCCATGACACACACACACACGCACGCAAAAAATACACTCGCACAGATACTTTGAGTGGAGGCAGCGCTGTCCTCTCTCCAGTCCCAGTACAGCGGGAGGAAGCGTTTCTCCGAGCAGAATCTCCTCATCAAAGTATCATTCCACTCGGAAGGAACTGAAGCGAGTAAGCCGGCGAAAACTCGTTTTGAAACAGCTTTCAAAAATGCGCGGTAACTGTTGAGCGGCTTAGTTGTTTGTCACGTACCTAAAGTTCTTTAAGGCCGTTGCAGTGTAGATTCCCATCAATCAAACTAAATCACACCATTGTTTCTTTATATTTTTAATATTTTAATGATACAGAATGCAACACAAAATTAGCAACTATGATAATATTAAAATTAAATTATCTGTGCCTCAAGTGGGGGGGGCACAAGCAGTTTTTGGGGCGGGCCCGGCCCCCTATGGCCCGCCCATAGCGACGGGTCTGTGGCAGATCTGTCTAAATCGGTTCGCGAATCAGTTCTGTTCAGTTCCTCACGCACTGAATCACTGAAGCACGTTCAATCACACTCGACACGGAGTCGTAACAGGAAGATTTAAGAACACCAAGAGCTACAGTTTAGTCTAGTGAAAGCAAATCTGCAAATGCATCATATTTTTTGCCAGCGATGAAGATCTTTATTAGTTGAACATCTTCGTATGATGTCTGTGAATGAATGATTCCACGGGACGATACATTCGATTTCATTTCATTCAGGTAATACATTTTACAACCAAACAGATTATTACGCCACGATAGCACTACTAAAAAATTATGACATTATCCGTTGGACATATACATTAATTTATAGGCTACAAAATAAATAAGCTACCATTGTGTACAGTTTATGAAATGAACACCCGCCATCCCGCGGTAATGTGTGTTGCGCAGGGGCATAGTCACACGAATAGTTTACATTGATTGAAACTAGTTTGTTTAAAAAGGATGAGGCTTTTGCCGGTAAAGGCAGGTTCACATAAAATCATTATGACATATGACATTATTTTTTTATCTAACTAGCATCTGGTTTGGCGATGCGAAAAAAGGACTGTAGCTACATCGTGCTTATTGTTTTTTTCTTCTTCCAATTAGCCTAAGTTACTATGTTTAAAAAAAAAATTGACGAAAACATCTTACTGTCACACTACTGCAAGGATGAAGACAGAGAATGGCGTTAACAGGTTTTATTTTAGACACTGTATGCAACTCCTGAATACAGGAATGAGCTTCGAGATCCACACAGGGAACACAGGGAGAAGACTTGAACTTGAGTCCGTCTTGTAGCTGACCACTGGAATCCTGATAGAGATCCGCGAATTCCACTGTAGAACACAGAGAGGCGGTTTGGAGAATCCCGGGGAACCACCGCACACAGAGGCTGCTTGGAATATACACACACACTGGGAGGTTAGTGTAGAAGGACAATACTTGCGTAGATATATTGAGGATACTGGAACCAGACCGAAGGGTTTAGGAACCGGAGAGTCACTGGCATCAAAAGACGAGACCTGACAATGAGCTGTAGCCTGACTGGGGTTTATATGCAGAGCTGGCGTGGTGAGTGAAGTGATGAGGGTGCAGGTGAGGTGAATCAGAATTCCGGTGATTGCGATCGGGACCAGGTGTGTTGGGTTGAAGCTGGCTGGGGTGTGTCGTTGGGTGAATCCGTGACAGTACCCCCCCCTCCACGGCCAGCTCCTGAGGGCCGTAGACCCCGACGACGAGGACAACCTCGTGGACGGGGGCCTGGACGATCCGGGTGGTAACAGTGGAAGTCCTGGAGGAGCATGGGGTCCAAGATGTCGTCCCGATGGACCCAACAGTGTTCCTCAGGTCCAAACCCCTCCCAGTCCACGAGGTACTGCAGCTGGCCCCCCCGTCGTCGAGAATCCAAGATAGTGCGGACCTGGTATACGGCTTCGTCTGTGGGGTCCACTGGAGGAGGAGGGGGTACTTCGCCAGCTTCAGCTTCTGTGGAAGGGGAAGAGAGAGGTGCAGTGTAGGGTTTTAATAAGGAAATATGGAAGGTGGGTGCAATCCGGTAGTGATGGGGTAGTGCAAGTCGATACGTGACGTCATTGACCTGCCTCAGCACCGCGAATGGACCTATGAACCTGGGACTCAGTTTACGGGAGGGCAGTCGGAGGCGGATATCCCTGGTGGAGAGCCACACCAGCTGACCAGGAGTGTAGTGGGGTGTGGGTCCTCGACGTACATCGGCCTGTTGTTGGAACCTCCGTACTGCTCCTTGTAGGTGGACGTGGGCTGAGTCCCAGACCCTCTCACTCTCGGTGAACCAGTGCTGGACCGCTGGAACGTCCGATGGTTCGCCTGTCCATGGGAACAGAGGTGGTTGGTATCCCAGAACGCATTGGAACGGCGTCAAGCCTGTAGATGTTTGGCGTAGAGAGTTCTGGGCATACTCTGCCCATGGGAGGTACTGGTCCCAGCGGTCCTGTGCGTCATGGCAGTAGGTTCTCAGGTATCTCCCGATCTCCTGAATCTTACGCTCCGCTTGGCCGTTGGATTGAGGGTGGTACCCCGACGTCAGGCTGACCGATACTCCTAGAAGCTTAAAGAACGATTTCCAGACTCTTGATATGAACTGTGGTCCCCGATCCATTACTATGTCTTCTGGGATTCCGAAGTGGCGGAAAATCTCGGTGAATAACATCTCTGCTGTCTTGAAGGCTGTGGGGAGTCCGGAGAGGGATATCAATTTACAGGACTTGGAAAATCTGTCAACGACCACTAGAATGCAGCACTTGGAGTTGGACGATGGTAGATCGGTAACAAAATCCACGGAGAGATGGGACCAGGGTCTGTTCGGAATTGGTAGGGGCATGAGTTTCCCTTCTGGGAGACGTCGAGGTACCTTGGCCATAGCACAAGCGGTGCACCCCTGCACGTATCGGGAGATATCCTGGGCCATGCCGGGCCACCAGTAGCGCTGTTGGAGAAGTGAGAGGGTTTGTTGGCTGCCTGGGTGTCCAGAGCCCGGAGAGGTGTGTACAGAGTCCATGAGGTGAAGGCGGAAGTTGGTAGGTACGAAAACCTTCCCCTCAGGACCCCCCGGCGGAGCAGGTTCGGTAAGGGTGGCGTCGGCAATGAGTTCGTCGATGTTCCACTGGATGGGACTGACAAACATGGCTGGAGGGAGTATGGTTTCGTTGATTTCTGTGGAGGTTTCGGATTGATAGAGGCGTGATAGAGCGTCTGCTTTGAGATTCTTGGAACCCAGGCGGTAGGTAACTGTGAAATTAAAGCGTGTGAAAAAGAGAGCCCACCGAGCCTGGCAAGGATTTAATCTTCTGGCCTCCTGGAGATACTCAAGGTTGCGGTGGTCTGTAATTACTTGAAATGGGTGGTTGGCTCCCTCCAACCAGTGTCTCCACTCCTCTAAAGCTAATTTAATAGCCAAGAGTTCTCGATTACAGACATCATAATTCTGCTCTGCCGGGGACATCTTGCGTGAAAAGAAGGCGCATGGATGGAGTCGTGGAGGGGTCCCCTGCCGCTGTGAAAGAACAGCTCCAACTCCATTGGTGGACGCAACCACTTCCACTATGAACGGGAGATCAGGGTTGGGATGACACAGCATAGGAGCAGAACAGAAGGCTTTCTTCAAACCCTCAAAGGCCTCGGAAGCTTCAGCAGACCAGGTTAACCGTGTGGTACCCTTCTTCAGCATGGAAGTTACTGGAGCGCAGATCTTACTATAATCGCGGATGAACCGACGATAGAAATTGGCAAAGCCAAGAAAACGTTGCAGATCCTTCAGGGACTGGGGTTTAGGCCAGTTGATCACCGCTTCTACCTTATTTAGATCCATAGAAATGCCGTCCGGCTGAATCACGTACCCCAGGAAGTGCATGGAATCTTGATGGAACTCGCATTTTTCTAACTTCAGGTACAGTTGGTACTCACGGAGGCGTTTAAGGACTTGCTTCACCTGTAGTACATGTTCATCGAGGTTGGAGGAGTAGATTAGGATGTCATCAATGTAGATGACCACAAACCGATGGAGCATGTCTCGGAATATCTCGTTCATGAAGTCCTGGAAGACTGCTGGACTATTCGACAGCCCGAACGGCATAACCCGATATTCATAGTGCCCAGCAGGAGTGATAAAGGCAGTCTTCCACTCATCGCCTTCACGTACACAAACCAGGTTGTAAGCACTTCTCAAATCGAGTTTGGTGAAGACCTGAGCTGAACGTAGCTGTTCCAGAGCCGAAGGTACCAAGGGCAGTGGATATCTGTACTTGATGGTAGAAGCATTAAGGATGCGGTAATCAATGCATGGGCGCAGTCCTCCGTCCTTTTTCCCGACGAAGAAGAAGCTCGAGGCGGCAGGGGACGTAGAAGGTCGAATGTATCCTTGGCGTAAGGCTTCCTCCACATACTCCTCCATGGCCTTCTGCTCCGGGATGGACAACGGGTAGATCTTCCCATGCGGTAGAGTGGCCCCAGGCAGCAGGTCAATAGCACAGTCCCATGGCCGGTGAGGTGGTAGAGTGGTGGCGAGTTGTTTACTAAACACGTCCTGGAAGGCCCGGTATTCCGGAGGGATCTGGTGGGAAGACTCGGTGACTGGACTTTCGACGGAGGTTGAACCCAGGACTGCTGAGACAGCGGATATGGCGGATGAGGATTGTTTCTTGACAGGACGTAGACAATGCTTTTTACAGTGATCACTCCAACGACTTACTTCTCCAGAAGTCCAGCAGATGTCAGGCGAGTGTTGAGTAAGCCACGGGCGTCCCAGGACGATATCTGCAGTGGAGCCCTCCAGTACCAGTAAAGAGCATCTTTCTTGGTGAAGACAACCGATGGACAGGTGTAATTCGGGACTGCAGTGCTGAATACTTCTTTTACAAAGGGGGTTTTCCAAGGATGGAGTGTATATTCAGTGGTTGATTTAATCGTCGACGGGGGGTTTGCAAACGGTTGAGTAGAGAGGCTGAAATGAAGTTCCCCACCGCGCCGGAGTCAATAAGAGCTTTCGCTGGAATAGAGTGTTTCAGATATGTTATTAAGACTGGAGTTTGTTTTAGGTTTAACACTGGAAAGTGTAGATCTACAGTACTCACCGCTGAACGGCTGGGACGGACGGGACATTCGACACGATAATGTCCAGAAGCACCACAGTAGAGACATAGATTATTAGTTCGACGTCGGTTACGTTCAGATGTAGTTAAACGTCCTGTATCGACTTCCATTGGCTCAGGTACTGGAGGGCTTAAGGACGAGGAGATGCGAGTACGAGCAGGGAGATTAGACAAACATGCAGTGCGACGTTGGTCTATGAGGATCGAGCGTTGGATGAGTTTTTCAATCCCAATGGTGTCATCATAGATGGCCAATTGTAGCCCGACATCTGGGTTGAGTCCTTGACGATAAGCGCTCAAGGCGATTTCGTTCCATCCGCTGCTTGCCGCGATCGTCCGAAACTTCAAAGCGTATTCTGAAACAGAGGAGGTGCCTTGTCGTAGGCGAAACAGCTGATCATGAACGGAGATGGCACTAGAAGTTTGAGCGAATACAGTGTGAAAATTTTCAAAGAATCCATTTAAAGTCTATAATGCGGGTGCATTGGATTCCCAGAGAGCTTGAGCCCAGTTTAATGCGCGACCCGAGAGCAGAGAAATTATAAAAGCAATTTTGGCTCTTTCAGAAATAAACTGAGTAGCGTTTACCTCCAAGTAGAGTTTGCATTGAAGAAGAAATCCGTTGCAATCCTCCCCGCCTGCATATGAAGCTGGTTTGGCCATGGGACTTACTGAGGCAGGTCGGTAGTTCTGAAGAGCGTGACGGAATTCAATGAGGGTTTCTTGAAGTGATTGTTGCGGAGCGACGGCTGCATTAGCAGAGGCATCCATCAGCAGCTGGGGTGCGGCGGCACCCCGAGGGGCTTCGGTGGATGCAGCGTGGATCTCAGAAGCAGAGGAAGCTTGCATGGTGTGTGGTCAGGTCATCTGTCACACTACTGCAAGGATGAAGACACAGAGAATGCCGTTAACAGGTTTTATTTTAGACACTGTATGCAACTCCTGAATACAGGAATGAGCTTCGAGATCCACACAGGGAACACAGGGAGAAGACTTGAACTTGAGTCCATCTTGTAGATACTGGAAATAGCTGACCACTGGAATCCTGATAGAGATCCGCGAATTCCACTGTAGAACACAGAGAGGCGGTTTGGAGAATCCCGGGGAACCACCGCACACAGAGGCTGCTTGGAATATACACCCACACTGGGAGGTTAGTGAAGAAGGACAATACTTGCGTAGATATATTGAGGATACTGGAACCAGACCGAAGGGTTTAGGAACCGGAGAGTCACTGGCATCAAAAGACGAGACCTGACAATGAGCTGTAGACTGACTGGGGTTTATATGCAGAGCTGGCGTGGTGAGTGAAGTGATGAGGGTGCAGGTGAGGTGAATCAGAATTCCGGTGATTGCGATCGGGACCAGGTGTGTTGGGTTGAAGCTGGCTGGGGTGTGTCGTTGGGTGAATCCGTGACAATATGAGGGTGCTCAATGTCTGATTTCACATAGAACTACCGGTTTTCTGTCAATACGTTAATATGGGAGCCTATTATGATAATGCTGTAAATACAAATGTCCAAAGGAAGAAGCTTTTAATAAATATTTCTAACGTGCTTGAATAAATCCAAACACCCCGTGACAGATTTAAGTTTCAATTTCGATCCGTGACCGAAAGAGGAGAGTTTTGGCGGCAGGGATTTAAATCTTTAAAAATGTCTGGGATAAGAAAATCTAAAGTTATTCTTAAAGATATTCTCCAAGGCTGGATTTAGCATCAGGAAAACCATGATCGCACTTCTGCAGGCCAACGTTAACAAGTCGGTTTTTTCTTTGGACATTCTAAAACGCTTAACTTAAAAAAAGCTTTTAAAATGCTTAAAGGGCCCTTTTACATGGCTTAATGTATAGTACTTACCTCATTAAGAAACCATACTATGTACAGATAAGCAGATGAACCCAGAATATGAACGCAACGTGTTCCTCCAATAGAAATGGGCTCATCTGCTTTTCTGTAGGCTACATAAGGTGTTTATAGAATTTTATCTTTTAATATAACTGTCTTAGGACATTAAGCCATTAAACGTTTTTCATGTTAAGCGTTTTAGAATGCATTTTATCCGCGCACACAATTTGAAAAGACTCAAATGGAGTCTCAAGTGATTTAAAAAAATTCAGCTGGTTCTAATTTGATTTTTGGATGCTGTGAACATGTTTAGAAACTGTCACTCGAGTTTAGCATTTATTCTTGTTTCTGCAGTTAAAAAGACAAAGTTGAAAATTCTGGCTATACTTTTGATATTTTAATAATTTATTTATTTATATTTAATTTATTGATCACTCAGGGTTATCTAATTTAACTATTTGTGGCTTGTGTTTTGAATATATGTTCCCCTGCACTTTAGGCACTTTGCACACATTTGTTCTGCATCTTGTGACTTGATTCTGACTTATTTTGTTTTGTATTTTTATTTATTAGAAAGGTATAGTCTGCGTCGATGTTGCGCTCTGTAGGCTACTTAGAGCATTAGTGGATTTAATTTGATTTGCATGTGAAATGCAAATCCTGTCTGCAGTGAGGCCTTTCTGCAGTTATTTATGTTATTTCTTAGTTTTATTGATCTGAAATGATTTTATACATTTTCTTCTATCTTTGTGTGATGTTCTGTACATCGCAGCTTTAAAATGTTAAAGCCCCGCCCCCTCCCCAACCCCACACACGAATGGACTATTAGTTGACTATAGGGAAGACTTGATGATTCTGATTCGACTATGAAAATCCTTAGTCGGGGACACCCCTATTACTGTATTAAATTAACCCTTATGGCGCCACGGTCGAGTTTACTCGACAAGATGCGGCACTGAATAAAACGGCAGATTTTGTCAAATAGGGTGTCAAATTTCGTTCGACCTCCCCTCTACTGGATGGCAGACGTGTCATACTTCATCCCTGACTCAAAAAAACATCATGCTTCTATACAAAATCTTCGAGCTAGAGCGCATTGAATCAGTGCGAACAAAAGCGGAGCTAGTGTGCGAGTGAGCCATTTTATCAGAGCAATTGTCACGGATACACCAGCATCAGCACCAGACCTCTACACTCCAACCACTCGTTCAGCCTCACCAGAATACTAGTCACCGGCACCTGTCACCAATCAGCACTCACTTCACTCACACCTTAAAAACCACACTAGTTCACTCACTCAGTTGTCTGGTCTCGTCGACACTTCATCGACTTCCTGACTCTGTCAACCTGAACCTGATACTTACCTGACGAATATTACCTGCTTCCTGCTATCCCGTTCAGCGATCCCTGTCATCCAGTCTCCAGCCTGTCTGTTCTCTTCAGCCCTCCCGTCATCGTCACTCTACATCAGATAAGAGACACTTCAATTACCAAACCATCCACTTTCACTTTTTCTACTCTCCACCAGCATCCACTTACTGCCGCGACTGTCCCTGAGTGCTTTCAATAAAGACCATAGCTACTTTGCCTGTTTGTTTCCTTCCGTTTCATGACAGCAATATTGTCAACGTCAGCGAGTATTTGCATTAGATTATTATTATTATTATTATTATTATTATACCCTGCATACACGAGTGTCTGTACCTATTGCTGGGTTAGGATGGTTGACTAGTCAATGTGTGACGCTAACTAGTGCTTTTAATATTTTAGCGATTAGGGTTAACCCATTTATTTCAATGAGAAACATAAGCCTCTTTCACACAGCGCGTTGATCCCGGGAAATTGCAGGGAAATTGCCAGAACACCTTCTGTGTGAACGCAAACACGACCTGGGATAGATGCCGGGTTTGGGACCTAGTAACCCTGCCGGGATCAGTCCCGGAACGCGGCGTGTGTACACAAAAGCGTAATCAATGCCGTGTCGCAATGATGGCGCTGAAGCCGGGATCGTTCGCCAGCGTGAAACGGTACATAATGCACTAGTTTATGATCGAATCAGAGAGTAAAATGCACAAGTGTGGTTTCTCGAGAGAGAGAGAGAAATCGCAGCTCATAAGCAAACTATAGACGTTGCTGAGACATTACATGTCACATCGATGTCACATATCTTTACGGGATTATTACGGGTTGTGTGTGTCCGGAAAATCACTGGCAGTGTGAATGAACCAAAGTCAA
>NW_027508740.1:50000-230000 GCF_051911475.1 Siphateles boraxobius
GAGTTTCATTTTCTATTTCGGATAGTAAAAAATACCATTAATTTAAAAACAGATACGAATAAAGCCCTGTTTGTTCACTTTCCGAGACCGGATGTGGTCACTTACGTGACAAGACCGCCAAATTTGACAGAGTGTCAGTGTTGCTTTAGCCCAGAATAAAATGTGTTTAGAACCTTACTCGGAGTTATGATTTTAGACATGGCAAAACAAGGCCAGTCATCCACAGAAATCTCAGTGCAGATATCACAAGTAAATGGGGGAGCAAGAGGATGTTCCGCAAGAAACGTGAGGAGATTTTGTAATGAAAATGGATTAAGTTTGATGGGACTCCCTGACACACATTTGGAGTTGGAGGAGGCAAAAGCCATAACCGAGGTATGATCCTGCTTTATTTCCCTTTTGCTACAGGTTGTGTGTGTGTGAGAGAGAAAGAGAAAGAGCAACGTCCTCTTGCTCCCCCATTTACTGAAAAAGAGAAACGCTTTGTATTTTGATTTAATTTATTTTGTTTTTTATACCCGTTTCTGAAAGGAAAATCAAATGACCAAAAGATACAGAGACTGCGAACGGCTGCTGCTTTTTCATTGGTCAAATTAGGTTACGTTATTGTTCACATGATTGGTTAATCTTAAAAAAATGTCTGTGTGAGCCTGAATTTGTTTGAATTTCTAAATACATACATTTGCAATACCTTTCAAACATTCCATGTGTTTTTGCTTTTTTCCCAAACACAATATTTCTCAACTTGAGGCTTTTACATGTAGGTTGAATAAAATAAGCAACTTATGTTTCAGTTTTTTGACCAAAAACGAAGGCTTCAGGTATCAGTGTTGTAACTGTTTGGCTGTAATAATATTTCAAAGTGTTGTTTTTTTTTTGAAGGAGGGGGCGTTAAGAGGATCATGAAGAGGTCAGTGGGGCGTTCGTTCAACAAAGGTTGAGAACCACTGGTTTAACACAATCATATACAGGCAGTAAAAGCCAACCCATTATAACCAGCTCTTCTGGGACAACATCTTATTTATAAAAGGAGAAGCCTGCCCCTAGTCAGGAAGCTCACCTTCACCATATTCATGCAGAATATGCCCTACGTAGTGTGGGAGAAATGTAACATGTTCTATATGTAAGACTTTCGTATACGTGCAAATGTAGGACTAATGTACGACCGAGACAGAGGGCCTCCACTACAAGGGTAGAATATGATAAGCACATTTAATGGAGTTAGTTATGGCTAAGACAGGTCTTTATTTGGTCTAGAGAAATAACCTTTGGGGGGGTTAGGACTATAAAGAAGGAAGGATGGCCTCCTCTCATGGTCACTCTCTTCTGCCATTCTGTGTGACTGTATCACCGCTGGCCTTTTCTTGCAAGAAAATAAATAACCTTTAAAGACAATTGGTACATGTTTATCACTTATTCAGTGATGTATAATTGTTTGCCACCACAGCGACTAGTATCAGGTCACTGTGATTCTCAAATCTGTGAGATAAAAGAAAAAAAACATCTGTGAGCATACTGATAACAGGATTATAGCAACTATTGCATTATTAATATAATGTCCACTCTTTACAGAATTTTGTTTTGTTTTGTTTTGTATTATTATAGCACAGTTCATGAACAAAATTGTATATTATATATTCAGGGCTTGACATTAACTTTTTTGCTCACTCGCCCATATGGCTAGTGGTTTTCCAAAGTTACTAGCCACATTTTTGTTGTTGTGAAATTACCCGATTAAAGTTGACTATGGTGTGCTAAAATTTACTTGAACTAGATTTACAACCCTTTTAAATGTAAAACCACTGTACACACCCAAATCAAGACTACATAAATGTATAACAATACAGGACATTATCATTAGCTCTGAGAAGGTTGTGTGTAAAGCTCCTTTTAAAAAATAAAACCATGTATTAAGATAAAGACATAAAAAAGTATCTTCTTATTGCATAATAAAAGTGGTGCATGGATGTAGAAGATTAATAAAAAAGATAAAAAAAACTAAACTGAAAAAAACTTTAGCATTAGAAACACTGTCTGTTTAAATATCACACCTGAAATTAAACATCTGATCAGGAGGAAAAAGCTAGCATTCTGAAACAATGACTTAATGGAGCTGAGATCAATCTAAAAAGATCTGAGGGGGAAACTTCAGAACACAGTACACGTGTGAGGGAAGCTTTTTCAACAAATAATTTGAAAAGACTCTAGGACACTGTGAAAGAAATGACTAACATGAACTCTGGACAGAAGGAATTAAATGTGTGGAATGATTTAGATAAGGGTAATGATCTCAACATTTTCTATAAATGTTTTGACCTGGATCATGAAACAAATGTGACTTGCTGCAAAGATCTGTCTATGTCAATTCAATGTGACCCAACACAGGACAGAATAATAGTTAACCCTGATGCTGTCACTACTGTTTTTAAAAAGCTGAACAGAAGTAAGGCCAGTGGGCCGGATGCTTTTTCATCTTTCATTCTGAAAACATTTTCGGGTGAGTTAACTCCTGCTTGGAGTACTCTATCCCAACTCTCTGAATACACTTGTACCATCCCTACTATCTGGAAGACATCTGTTGTTATTCCGGTGCCTAAAAAACTCTGTCCACAGCAAATGTTGATTATAGACCAGTAGAGCTAACATCAATAGTCATGAAATCATTAGAACATATAATGGTTGGTAATTTAATGAGTGAGGTACAGCATCTCTTGGACCCTTACCAATTTGCTTATAATAATGGCAGCGGTACTGATGATGCCTTAATTACAACGGTACACTCTCTCTTAAAGCACCTGGAAAATCCTTTAGGTTATGCTCGATTATTATTTATGGACTTCAGCTCTGCATTTATGTCACGGAACGCCCACTCACGCCACCCTCTGGTTTCACTCGATCTCTCTCCCCTGAATACTAGCACTACACTTCCCAGCATCCCCTCCGTCATTATCACCCTTATCACCGTCACCTGTGGATCATCATTATCCCCTTTATATGAACTGGTTCTTCCATTGCTCAGTGCGAAGTCTTGTTTTCACCCATGAACATTACCAAGCATTCTCTTTGTCTGTCGGTGTTATCCTGTTATCTCGACCTCTGCCTGAACCTCGGACTCGGTGAACCTTTGCTGCCCGCCCTGACCTCTGCCTGTGTTAGACCTTGTGTTTTGGATTACCCTTTGGACTTCTGCCTTATCTCGTTACTTACTTGTGTTCAATAAAAGTCTTGCATATGGATCACTCTGCCTCAGCCTCTGCTTCATAGAAGACTTCGCCACAACCAGATCCAGCAGACTTTATGCACTTGGCCAATGAAGTTTCAGCGCAAGCTTCTGAGCTGGTCACTCATCGTCAACAACTGGTTAAACTGACTTCACTCACCGAAGAGCTCGTGAGGTCTGTGCATGCATTAACTCCACAGTTTGCACCCGCTAATCCGGCGCCAGCCGCCGCAGCACCCGATCCTCCTCTGCTGGCCGTGAGCACCTCTTCCGGTCATCCCAGAATGTCACTACCTGAGAAGTTTGACGGATCACCAGCCACCTGTAAAGGATTTTTATTACAATGTGAAATCTATTTCAATCAGTCCCGAGAGCACCATACCGACCAGAGTCGTATCTATTTCGTATGCTCACTTTTGACTGGAAAGGCGCTGGAATGGGCAACGGCGATGTGGACTGGAGGTCAGATTTCCTCTTTCACCTATGAAGTTTTTAAAACTCACTTCAGGGAGGTGTTTGAACATCCCGCGGGAGGAGAGGATCCTGGGGAACTGCTCCTGTCATTACGCCAGGCTCACTCATCTGCGGCGGATTACACACTCACTTTCAGAACACTCGCTGCACAGACGGGTTGGGATGAGAAACCGCTGAAACTCCTATACCATCGAGGACTCAATTCGGATCTCCAGGGAGAATTGGCATGCCGTGATGATGGAAAAAAGTCTCAATCAAATCATGGAGCTCGCCATTCGACTAGACCATCTCATTCGGGCTCGTCGCTCATCTCACAGAGTTAATCAGTTCACTTTTCCCTCTGTCAGCACCGAGTATGAACCTATGCAGATTGGTGTCACACACATCTCCGTGGCTGAACGGGACAGGAGGAGACGTCTTAATTTATGCAAGTATTGTGGTCAACCTGGTCATCTGAGAGCCGCGTGTCCTGTGAGACCTCCAAAGAGATCACCCCCGATGCATACATCTCCTGAGCCTATTGCGGTGAGTCCCAAAATTCCTTCCTTTAACTCTCTCATCTTGAAAATTTCGTTAATCCTGAATGGAGAGACTGTTGAGACGAGGGCTTTAATTGACTCTGGTGCTTCTGGGAATTTAATAGATCTTACGTTCGCACAAGCTCATTATTTGTCTCTTATTCCTTGTGAGTCTCGTGTGGCCATGACCGCGCTAGACGGGCGCCCCCTGGGAGCAGGAGAGGAGCAGTACATCACGCCACCCCTCACTCTCAATATCGGACCACATCACACAGAGGAGATACAACTATTCACGATCGATTCACCTCAGTACCCAGTGATTTTGGGATTTCCTTGGCTAGAACGTCACAATCCACTCATTTCCTGGTCTGAGAGGAGGATTTCTCAATGGTCTCAGTCCTGTCGGGAGAACTGCTTGCCTGCTGTCCAGGGTCCTGAAACGAGTCATGAACCTGCAATAGAATCGGATCTTCAAGGATTACCAGAGGTGTACCATGATTTAGCTCTGGCGTTCAGTGAAAGTGAAGCCTCTCACTTACCTCCACATCGAACAGGAGACTGTGCCATCGAACTCTTACCTGGGGTTGTTCCACCGCGTGGGAGAGTATATCCGTTATCTCAGCTGGAGACTGAGGCCATGAGGAGTTACATCGAGGAACAACTCGCTAAGGGTTTCATCACTCGTTCCACCTCCCCAGCTTCAGCGGGATTCTTTTTTGTTAAGAAGAAGGATGGTGGGCTTCGACCGTGCATCGATTTCCGGGGTCTAAATGAAGTGACCATCAAGTATCGATATCCTCTGCCATTAGTGCCCGCTGCCTTGGAGATGCTTCGCACAGCTCGATACTTCACGAAGTTAGATTTACGGAATGCATACAACCTCGTCCGTATTCGAGAAGGTGACGAGTGGAAAACAGCTTTCTCCACCACTTCAGGTCACTATGAGTACCGGGTTATGCCGTTCGGACTGTCCAATAGTCCCTCCGTGTTCCAGGCATTCGTCAATGAGATCTTCAGAGACATGCTTAACCACACAGTTATAGTCTACATTGATGATATCCTGATTTATTCTGAGACTCTCGAGGCACACATCGGGGATGTTCGAGCTGTCCTTCAGCGCTTAATTGACAACCAACTCTATGCCAAAATTCAGAAGTGCGAATTTCACCAGACCAGAATCGCTTTCCTGGGCTACATCATTAGCGCAGACGGGGTTTTCATGGATGACAGCAAGGTCCAAGCCGTGGTAAACTGGCCTCAACCCACATCTATTAAGGAGTTACAGCGCTTTCTGGGATTTGCGAATTTCTACCGCAGATTTATCCGTGGTTTCAGTGTCATTGTGGCCCCTCTCACATCCCTTCTCGAGGGGGGAGGAAGGCAATTCCGGTGGTCCGCTGAGTGCACTACGGCCTTTGAGCGGCTTAAAGCGAGTTTCACCACAGCGCCCATTTTGCATCACCCTGATCCGGAAAGAGAGTTTATCGTTGAAGTGGATGCTTCAAACACAGGAGTGGGTGCCATTTTATCTCAACGTCACGGAAGCCCGGCCAAGATGTTTCCTTGCGCGTTCTTTTCCCGCAAACTCAATTCGGCAGAGCGAAACTATGATGTGGGTGACCGCGAACTTCTGGCTATGAAGGCAGCATTTGAGGAGTGGAGACACTGGCTTGAGGGCGCGAGCCAACCGTTCTGCGTACTGACTGATCATAAAAATCTGGAGTACATCCGTTCCGCCAAGCGTCTTAATGCCCGTCAGGCACGTTGGTCTCTGTTCTTCTCCAGATTCAATTTTAAAATCACTTACAGACCGGGATCCCAGAACGGGAAGGCATATGCTTTGTCTCGTCAGTACGACAGTCCTAATGAACCCTCCAGACCAGAATCTATCCTACCATCCTCGATCATTGTTGCTCCTGTACAGTGGGATATAATCACCGAAATCGCTGCTGCCCAACAGGAATACCCCGTCCCGCCTGAATGCCCCGCAGATCGACACTTTGTTCCTCCTGCCCTCCGTCACCGCGTCTTACAATGGGTTCACTGCACCCCCAACGCAGGACATCCGGGAATCACTGCGACTCATCAGCTAGTTTCCAACAAATTCTGGTGGCCTCTCTCTACAATCTGACATCGTAACTTTCATCCACCAATGTACCACATGCAACACTGTTAAGTCCTCTCATCTTAAACCAGCCGGTCTTCTACAACCTTTACCCGTTCCTCAACGGCCCTGGTCACACGTTGCAGTGGACTTTGTGACTGATCTACCACCTTCTCAGGGCTTCACCACCATACTGTCTGTAGTGGACCGGTTTTCGAAATCCTGCCGTTTCATCCCCCTGGCGGGGCTGCCCACTGCTCTACAAACTGCTGAAGCTCTCCTGAATCATGTGTTCCGCCTCTTTGGTCTCCCTGAGGATATTGTCTCGGACCGCGGACCTCAGTTTACCTCTCACGTCTGGAAGGAACTTTTCTCTAAGTTGCACATTAATGTGAGTCTTACTTCAGGCTATCACCCTCAGTCCAATGGACAGGTAGAGAGACTTAATCAGGATCTCCTTCGTTTTCTCCGTACCTATTGTCACCAGAATCAGCATGACTGGAGCCGCTTCTTGGTCTGGGCAGAGTATGCGCAGAATTCCTTGGAAAAACCTGCTACTGGTGTAACCCCGTTCCAGTGTGTTCTAGGATTTCAACCTCCGTTATTCCCATGGACTGGAGAACCCTCCAATCTTCCCACAGTGGATGCGTGGTTACGTCGAAGTGAAGCTACCTGGGACTCTGCTCATGTTCACTTACAACGGGCCGTTCGTCACTACCAGCGGCACGCAGATCTAAGGAGACGTGCTGGGCCTCGATACAGACCTGGCCAATGGGTGTGGCTCTCCGCCCGAGACCTCCGCTTAAAGCTCCCCAGCAAGAAACTCTCCCCCCGCTTCGTTGGTCCCTTCAAGATCCTTCGTCAGATTACTCCTGTCTCGTTCCGTTTGGACCTTCCCATTCATTACCGCATCTCACCTACTTTTCATGTCTCTCTTTTTAGACCCGCCATGGCCCCCAGGAGAGAGCAGGCACCCCCAATTGAAGTCGGTGGAGCCGAGGTCTACCGAGTACGAGAGGTTCTGGACTCCAGACGCCGCGGCGGGGTATTACAATATCTCATCGACTGGGAGGGATACGGTCCAGAGGAGCGTTCTTGGGTCAGAACTCAAGATATTCTAGACCCTACGTTACTCACAACATTCCATCGTGACCATCCTGGCCGGCCTGCACCCAGACCCCGAGGTAGACCCCGTCGCGGATCAAACCCTCGCTTCCGGAGCCACTCGCAGGAGGGGGGCTCTGTTACGGAACGCCCACTCACGCCACCCTCTGGTTTCACTCGATCTCTCTCCCCTGAATACTAGCACTACACTTCCCAGCATCCCCTCCGTCATTATCACCCTTATCACCGTCACCTGTGGATCATCATTATCCCCTTTATATGAACTGGTTCTTCCATTGCTCAGTGCGAAGTCTTGTTTTCACCCATGAACATTACCAAGCATTCTCTTTGTCTGTCGGTGTTATCCTGTTATCTCGACCTCTGCCTGAACCTCGGACTCGGTGAACCTTTGCTGCCCGCCCTGACCTCTGCCTGTGTTAGACCTTGTGTTTTGGATTACCCTTTGGACTTCTGCCTTACCTCGTTACTTACTTGTGTTCAATAAAAGTCTTGCATATGGATCACTCTGCCTCAGCCTCTGCTTCACAATTTAACCGTATTCTTCTTGAGATAATGTTACGTAAACTACAACAGATGGAAGTGAACCCCTTCATTATTAGATGGTATGGTTATTTTTTGACTGACAGGAAACAGCAGGTGAGGGTCAACTCTAGTCTTTCTGATACTCTGAACATAAGTACAGGTGCCCCTCAAGGCTGTGTAAGCTCTCCTTTACTTTTGATAATATACATAAATGATTGTAGAAATATCATTAGAAATAACCATATTATTAAATTTTCAGATGATACGGCCATACTTAAGTTTACTTACAAAGAATTCAGACATTGCCATCTATAAACAGGAGATATACGAGGTAGTGAAGTGGTGCAAAAGGCATAACTTGGCCCTCAATGTAAATAAAACCAAAGAAATGATTTTTGACCCTGGGTCTATAGGAGATCATAGCACACTTCAAATTGAAGGTGTACTCGTTGAGCAGGTAACATCATATAAGTATATAGGTATACAATTAGATTGTCAGCTGCAGTGGTCCCATCAAGTGGAGTATGTTTTCTCAAAGATATGTCAGCGTCTATATTTCTCAAGACGACTTGGAGTTTATGGAGTGGACAAGGATATCATGTTGTTGTTTTACAAAGCAGCCATTGAAACTATTGTTCGGTATGGTATCGTGGCTTGGTTCGGTAACCTGTCCGTTAAACTAAAATCACAGCTCCAAAAATTGATAAAAAGGGCTGGGAAAATAATTGGGCAAATGCCACCTATTACTCCTCAGGAGCTCTTTGAGGAGGCGGTGAGGAAACAGGGTTTTAAAATCATTAATGACCTTAATCATGTCCTGTATAGTGAGTATGTGCTGATGCCTTCTGGCAGAAGATACAGGTTACCAAACTGTTAGCTTAACAGGTTTAAATTTTAATTTTTGCTGCTTTCAATCAAATTAATGAATAACAACGGATAAGGTGTATGTGTGTGTGTGGTACTAACATTATGGTTATAGGATGTGTAATGATAGGGCACTGATGCAATATTATGTAGGTGTGTATGTGTATATATGTGGGTATGTATATGGATACATGTATATGTATGCTATGTTATAGTTGATATGGTAGTATGTAATTGAGTATTGTGCAATATAAAAGTTATTGACTACAGTATGAGTTAACGGGAAATGTGCATTTGACGGGAGGGGTTGGGATGCGGGTTTTTCTTCTGTTTTATGTGAATGTGAGGAAGTAGTGGGGGTACTGAGTGTGGTTGTGGGATGTTAAATCAAGTACTGAATGGGATAATTTAAGAGCATGTTCTGTGTTGTTGTGTGTTATGCATAATGTGACGCCATTGTTCTTTTGATTGCCCATGATGAATTTCTCCAATAGGAGACAATAAAGGCTTATCTTATCTTATCTTATCTTATCTTATCTTATCTTATCTTATCTTATCTTATCAGAATCAGACTCAGAATTTATTGAGCCCCGATGGGAAATTCTTTGTTACAAGTTGCAATGGAAAGTAGGTCAGTCTCAAAACCTCACGAAAAATGCATGCCATGGTTCGGACAAAGTTGCTTTTATTTTCATTCAAATTTTTGGGTAACAATCCTCTCATCATAAAAACCACATTTCAGTTTTTGTCATTTTTGTGCTCAGGCCCTAATAATGACTACTGGTAAGGTTGACAAGAGATTCATCCTTTCTCTGCCTGTCTCTGTGCTTCATGAAAGCTGGCCTTCGAGACCGGAGACTTCCCACATGCCACAACTTAATGGCTGGGACTGGATCAAAGTCTGTGATGCAAACAGGGGACAGCTGTACAGTCAGCAGGTCTGACAAGGTCTGATTCTTAAGACTGGCCCGCCAGTCACTTTTGACCCGCTTCATGGCACTAAATCCCCGCTCACAATCAGCTGTTGAAGCAGGGATGCAAAGGATGAGGTCAACCACATGCAGTATGTCTGGGCAGTCCAGGCCAAGCTGTTGATTGAACCTCACGCCATGAGATGTTTTTTAGAACAATGGGGTCCTGGTACAACCTTGACTTAAGAACAGTCCACTGGTGCAGGACTTCTTCCACCTTCACCCCAGCTCTCAGCAGCACAGGTTCAAAGTGCGTGATGAGGTCCTGCACATCAGAATCCCCAAAATCTAAAATAATAATCAAAACATCATATTAGAATGATTTCTGAAGGATCATGTGACACTGAAGACTGGAGTAATGAAGCTGAAAATTTTGCTTTGATCACAGGAATAAATTACACGTTACTATATATTCACAGCTGTAGCTGTTTTACATTGAAATTATATTTCACAATATTACTGGGTTTGTTTTGTATTTTAATGAAATAAATACAGCATTGGTGAGCATAAGTGACTTCTTTTAAAAACATAAAAAATCTTACCGACCCCAAACTTTTGAACGGCAGTGTAGATACAGTATGTATAGGTATTTTGTACATTTTGTAAATATATATAAGAACACCAAGTTTGTTGTGCCTTGTAGGCATATATGTGTAGGGCTGCATAAAATAACAATAGCCTAGATAGCAGGCAGCCTATAAATCGTTAAAAATGAACACTTCTGTAACACTACACTAGACAAAAATATATGGATTATCATGTTACTTCAAACGTTTCCATTTGTCATGAAATGAGATTGGAGTAAAAACATGAAGCCTAATGTTTGGCGTGTTTTTTCATTTTCAAAGGCACAGCGCGACTGACTTTTATATGGTGCTGTGTTTAATTATCTAACATAAAAATATTCTTGTGTCGTACATTTATATTCATTTAGCATTTGGCTTCATGGTTTCACTCCAATCTCATTTCATTACATTTTAGTCTGGCACCCGTTTAACTAGTAGCTACAATGTAAAGTTTATGCAACAACATGCTTACTATTATGTGTCTTACCTTAAAAATCGTTCTCATAATCAAATCGTGTTCTTCTAATTCTTCTGAGGTAAATCCAAGGTAAACAGCACAGCAGAAACACAGTCTTCCAAACTCGTGAAAGCAGAGGAATACTGAAGTCGCTGATTCTTTGTTTAGAGGTGATGAGGGCGTTAACAGTTCTGCGTTCCTTCACGTGGATCACTTGCATGAGAACAGATCGTGCGCGCGTGGGTGTGGTCACATTACAGTGAATTAGCTCGGGCTGGAGAAACTGTTCATCTCGTTGCTTTCATACGGATTTCTTGAACCGAGAATATTTGTTTTTGATATGATTTACATCATTTAAAAAAGGAGACTTTAGAGTTACAGATCATTTTCTGTCACGTTTCAGAATGAACTTCACATTGAAAGAGAAGACAGAACGCGCATCATGTTTTTTTCTTTATTTTACGAAAAACACAACTTTTTGTTTTCATTATTAGTGTACACAAATAAAAGAAGACATTTAATTTTAATGATGTATAACACTTGCCTGTATGACAAAAATCGACGGAGTTATTTTAGTCTCGTTTGCACTGATAAGAAAAAAAGCGAGACTATCGTCCCAGTGGGTTAAACAGTCTTTTTGCATTTTACAGACACAATTTCATATTGCGATTAGAATAAAGATCTTAAGAATAAAGAACTTACCAGTCGCCACAATCCTCATCTGGATCTGTTGCTCCTCAAAAGGAAACTGAAACCAGCTTTTCTTTTGAGGTAAATTCACGAGTTTACACTTACATATAATTAGATGGAATAAAGCTGTATGCGCGCTGTCCGGGGGGAATTTGGCCCGAACCCAGAGTCAAGTCAAGTCACCTTCATTTATATAGCGCTTTTAACAGTATGGATTGTTTCACAGCAGTTTTACAGTGAAAATAGAAATTACCATAACAGATTGTTTTGGCTTTACAACAGCTGTTGGATAAAGTTATTGTCCAGATAAAGTTATTTTTGATTGATTCACTTCCGTTGTGTAGATCATTGGGGCCGCTAACACGACACCGTTCTAACAGAAAACCCTTAATGCGCTCCGGTCGCTCATCCACATAAAACAGAGCCTGGAGCTCGAGAACACACTCCCTGAAACAGTTTCGAAAGTGCAAATGATTATCCGTTATCTCTGCGCAAACCTCAAACCAGAGTACTCCCGCCATGTATAGGAATGGTTAAAACTAGAAGTGTGGAGAAGGGGTGGTGGAGGGATGCTAATAAACTGGCAACGAACATAGGTAAGACTGTAACAACTCCTCCCTTTACTGCTCTTCCTTTTTTTTTCTTTTTAAGCGGAGGTGTCACTAAAAACGCACAAGGGGATCTTTAGAATAAAAGCAATAATCGTGAATATAATAACCTTCAAAAGTGATACATACCCCATGCTATCTTAAACAGATAAACATGCCCAAGAACAGGTGTATGGGAATTAATAAGGCACACAGAAATAAACTAATATTCAGGCGGCGCTGAACAACATTCAACAAAAGACGCATCAACCAGTTCAATTGACTGACGCGCTTAGCGCAGTATATTACAAAGGACTCAATTATCCAGTGCACCCTCACAATTTTCCCCTTTCAGCTGTCCCAGTCCACAAAATTAAACCAAAAGAAAACGTCCAGGCTGACTCAAGAGTACGCTCCAGACTTTCCAACCAGAAAGCAGTTAGTCCGTGAGAATAATCCACTGTTCGGACTTGACGGAAAAACGTAATCCACACAAAAAAAAAGGAAAAAAGTAGAGCGCTGATCCAGTGGTATACCACTCCAAAAAATACAAAAATAGGACTGATCTCACCAGATCCGGAGATCGTCGGGCAATGTTACTCACGCAGTTCAGAATTTGAGTCAAGGCTCGTCCTCTTGTCGAAGACGCGCACGCGAGTAAACAATCCAGGTGAGTTAATAATTTTCTGTCCTTCTCGCTCGCATTAAAGCCGTGCCTTAACGTCTCGTTTGAAAATATACTATCAAAACCCTAAGGACACAAAGCTTTAACTATCTATAGCTGCAGCAAACAATGCTGGCGCCATGTCTTCAAAACCCTCTCTTTTTTTTTTTTACTGATTCTCACCTGGTCCTTAAGTAAGCTTAGGCCAAAATACACAGTGGAAACTAAATATACACAGGAATATTACACAGGAATACATAGGAGTATCATTCATCATACATAAACATGATACATAACCAATGTAATGCATTCTAAACCACCACAAGAGCTTGTTTCAAAGGAACACTTAAATTAATGTGACGATCTCACAAGACTGCTGTATATATATACCTCTTATAAGTGATTAACCCTCTGGGGTCTAAGGTGTTTTTAGGGTCCTTGAGATGTCCTGACATGCCCTGACATTTGTGCTTTTTTCAGTTGCTTATCAACATGTCGGGGTGGTGGTGATGGTGCAGTGGATAAGACACATGCCTTTGGTGTGAGAGACCCGGGTTCGAATCCACTGTGAGACACCAATGTGTCCCTGAGCAAGACACTTAACCCCTAGTTGCTCCAGAGAAGTGCGACCTCTGAAATATATAGCAAATGTAAGTCGCTTTGGATAAAAGCGTCGGCTAAATGAATAAATGTAAACATATTAATGGCAAAGGTGTAATTACACTCTATTTAGCACAAACAGGGCTACCATAATATGTGGGCAACATGTATGTACATGTTTGTATTTTTGAGAGAATATTATTTATGCATGGTTATTGAAAAAACTAAAACTTAAAGTTTCTGAAATAAGGCCACAAAACACATACTAAATATGTGTCCACAAAACTTTTGACTAATGGAAGTTTTCGCCTAGAGTTTTTGCTTCAAAATGATCTGAAAATCATCCTGCCAAATCATTGATATAAAAGAATACATTGATTTAAATTTTGTAAGACACTTTTTGTTTGGAAAGGCAATATGCAAGGGGGCGTGAATACTCTGATTCACATCTGAGAAGACAATGGCTTGCATAATGAGCTGTATAATGAGCTGTATAATGAGCCATTCACACAGGTGTGTCACTGAGCCACAAGAAAGAATGCAAGGACAATATATATATATATATATATATATATATATATATATATATATATATATATATATACGCACACATACACTACAAAATTGGTTCACAGTTGGAAACATCTCAAAAAAAATTTTACTTGTATTTTTGCTTGAAAAATTTATTATATCCAAGGTAAACATTTTTGGTAATTTTGTATTTAATTCTCATATTGTATTTTCAGAAAGTTTTGGAAATGTATCCTCTCAATAAAACACAATAAAAATAATTTAAAGAGAAGGCCTATATTGACCTTTTAAGATCTACCTAGTAAATATTTTCTTTGCTATTTTATTAAAAAGGTTACAATTACAGCAACAATTAAAATAACAATATTTCAAGTGTAATCTTTCTTTGTAAAAACGAATGTATACATTTTAGCAAACATATTTCAAAGTTAAGGATTCATTAGTTTGAATAAAGCCTACATTGGAACAAACACTATAATAACATCTTAGTTGATTACTTTATTTTTGACAGAACATAATATATTTAACATAAGAGCAGAAATTACCAAAGAAAAACTTATTTGATGTGGCAGTAGTCTATTTTACAGTAAAAACTTTATAATCTATCCAAAACTAGTCAACGAAATGTTGTCTTTCATATTTCGTCTGTAACATAGGCATATCGTTTGTTGTTTTTATGATATGTTAGGGCATATAAATGTTAATTTGCAGTTTAATACGTTGGTTATACAAAGACATTTTATTTCAACATAATTCAGTCGATTTTTACTCATCTCAGTATAGCAATGTAGTTTGGTAAAAGCTGTTCATTCATTCACAAACAGACGCGATTCATATTTTAAATAAATAATTTAAACAGTCTTTTTGCGGGCACATCTGTGCCATTCATTCACATACACGCAATTCATATTTAAACAGTCTTTTTGCGGTTTACATACACTAGGATATCGCGATTAGAATAATAATGTAAAACTTACTATTCTTCTCAGATGGATCCGTTGCTCCTTGAAATGTATTTAAACCAGCACTTCTGAGGTAAATTTCCCAGGATTATTCCTCACAGCCTCGCAGGCCGATGTAAAGTACTGTAAACTGATTAAATTTGGTTTGTTTTCATCGAGTTGATGTGGGCGTTAACACGTTTGCATGTGTTGCCTCAGATCATTTGCGTTTGAATAGCGTGCGCTCTCCGTGGGCGTGTCACATTAAAAGAAAATCTGCTATAATGAGCTGAAATGAGAAGGACTGACATCGATCTCTTTTCATATAGATTACATAAACAGAGAATATTTGTTATGAATTAGATCATTTAAAAGTACACACTTAAATGATTATAAAGATATATTGCTCATGCCTGGGTGAATAGCTACCAAATTCTCTCCCGACCTGAATGCAGAGACGCTGGCTAACTATCTTAAAGAAAAGCTTGGCCGTGATGTTAATTGTCAACGGGTTGTCACTGTGAGTAATAGATACAGTTCATTTAAAGTCTGTGTGGAATGCAGTGAAGTTGCAGAGATGTACAGAACTTTGGCCTGAAGGTTCTGTTGTGCGGCGATACTATGAGCCAAGTAAGGCGGGAGTGACTGGTATTAGTGTAACCAGTTGAACACTTGGAGCGGTTGTGCCGATTGGGGCTATGGCAGCACTGTCCTCTTAAATTCTCCCATGCGTGTTGCATCTTACAACTGGCGGGGGTTGCGAGTTGGCAGCAGCGCAGGGGACAGAGCTAGGCGCGTAGTTGTTGATAATTTGTTGCAAAGCTGTGACATTTTATGTTTACATGAAACTTTTTTAACTAAACAAGATTTGGGCAAATTCAATTCAATTCAAATTTATTTGTATAGCGTTTTTCACAATACATATTGTTTCAAAGCAGCTTTACAGAAAGTGCATTTCAGAAATGTACATAGAAAAATACAGTTAGTTAATCATGTATTAATTTATGGCATAACATATCGCCGGCTTTGAGTCGTCTCTTCACAGGCTTTGAGTCGTCTCTTCACAGGCGTCGAGTCGTCTCATCGCAGGTGTTGGGGCATCTGAAGTCTCCGTGAGAGGCTGGATACAAACTGGAGCTGACGAACGCTATTTACCTCGGGACTAGCTTCCCAAGATAACAGCAGAAAAGCAAATGGGAAATAATTAGCATAGCTGCTGTTCATAATATTAATGCATTCGCTCTGATTCAACAGTGGTATAAAAGGTAAGCCTTATGTGAATGCTTGGCTAAAGATATGCGTCTTTAATCTAGTTTTAAACTGGGACAGCGAGTCTGAGCCTCGAACAATATCAGGAAGGCTATTCCAGAGTTTAGGAGCTAAATGCGAGAACGCCCTCCCTCCTTTAGTGGACGTAGATATCCTAGGAATGACCAGAAGCCTCGAATTTAGTGATCTTAAAGAACATGATGGATTGTAGGGCGATAGAAGGTCAATTAAATACACAGGAGCTAAACCATTTAGGGCTTTATAGGTCAGTAGGAATACTTTGTAATTGATACGGAACTTAATGGTAACCAGTGTAGAGATGATAAAATTGGTGTTATATGATCATATTTTCTTGACCTAGTAAGAACTCCAGCAGCTGCATTTTGCACTAACTGTAGCTTGTTTATTGAGGATGCAGGACAGCCAGCTAATAAAGCATTACAGTAATCTAGTCTCGAGGTCATGAATGCATGAACTAACTTTTCTGCATCAGAAACAGATAGCATGTTACGTAGCTTAGCAATGTTTCTAAGGTGGAAAAAGGCTGTTCTTGTAACATATGAAATATGATTTTCGAAAGACAAGTTGCAGTCTAGTATAACACCCAGGTCTTAGTGGATAAAGTAACAGGACATCCTTCTAAATTAAAGTTGTATTGTACAAGGTTTTGTGGGTAGTTTTTTTTTACCAATAAGTAATACCTCTGTTTTATCTGAATTTAATAGCAGGAAATTACACGTCATCCAGCATTTTATTTCATTTAGACACTCTGTCAATTTAGATAAGTTAGTGTTTTCATCTGGTCGTGATGAGATATATAATTGAGTGTCATCAGCATAACAGTGGAAATTAATTCCATGTTTTCTTATAATATTACCAAGAGGCAGCATATATATTGAGAATAGCAGAGGGCCTAACACCGATCCTTGTGGCACTCCATAGTCTACTGACGTTATCTTTGATTTTTCCCCATTTAAACAGACAAAATGATAACGGTCTGATAAGTACGATCTAAACCAGCTTAATGCCTGTCTCTGAACACCAGTGTAGTTTTGTAGTCGATTCAAGAGTATTTTATGATCTATAGTGTCGAACGCAGCGCTAAGATCGAGTAGAACTAGTATTGAGATACAGCGTTGGTCAGAAGCTAAAAGCGCAGTTTCTGTGCTATGATGCGGTCTGAATCCTGACTGAAATTTTTCATAGATATCATTTTCTTGCAAGAAAGAGCAATTGAGTGGACACAACTTTTTCTAGTATTTTAGACATAAATGGAAGATTTGAAATGGGTCTGTAATTTGCGAGGTTATTTGGATCTAATTGCGGTTTCTTAATGAGAGGTTTTATTACTGCCAGCTTGAATATTCTTGGAACATGACCTAAAGATAAAGATGAGTTAATAATATTGAGAAGAGGCTCTTCCACTACAGGTAACACTTCTTTCAGTAGTTTAGTGGGTATCGGATCTAATAAACATGTTGTTGGTTTCGATGCAATGATAAGTTTATTTAGCTCTTCCTGTCCTATAGTTGTAAAGCGGTGTAGTTGTTCTTGAGGGGCGATAATTGAGGCTGAATCATAAGACACCATAAAAGAGTGTACATTTACAATTGTGTTTCTGATGCTTTCTATTTTCTCAGTGAAGAAATTCATAAAATCATTACTACTATACTGTAACGGAATATTTTGCTCTGGTGATGTCTGTTTATTTGTTAGTCTAGCCACGGTGTTGAATAAAAACCTTGGATTGTTTTGGTTATTTTCTATTAGTTTGTGGAGATGCTCAGCCCTGGCTGCTTTTAGAGCATTTTTATAATGTGAAATAATGTCTTTCCACGCGATTCTAAAGACCTCTAAATTAGTTTGTTTCCATTTACGCTCTAAGTTACGAGTTTCTCTCTTGATAACATAGCTTTTTTAATCTAATTTTAATCAACAATTTCTGATGTACTAGAGAAAATGGTGCTCAAACCTGCTAGTCATTTCCTCTAGTTCATCTGTTTATTTGGGTTCACTGAGCAGCTGAGATAGATCAGGTAAGCTATTTGAGAATCTATCTATAGTGGTTGGAAGGATTGTTCTGCCTGGTCGATAACGTGGCGCAACATGACAAATTTCAGCAGTACGTATTATGCAAGTTACCATGTAATGAACAGTGACATCATCACTTTGCGGTACAATATCTATATCGGTTGGATTGGATCCATATGATATAATTAAATCTAGTGTATGATTTAGACGATGAGTGGGACCACTGACGTTTTGCTTGACCCCAAAGGAGTTTAATAAATCTGTAAACGCAGCCCCTAACGCATCATTTGTGTTATTTATGTGTATGTTAAAATCTCCAACAATAATTGCTTTATCGACATTGACCAATAGATCTGAGAGAAAGTCTGCAAACTCTTTTAGGAAATCAGCATAGGGCCCTGGAGGTCTATATACAGTAGCCAAGGCTAGAGATAATAGGGATTTCTTTCTTACATCTAAGAGCGTAACATTTAGCACAAGTACTTCAAACGAATTAAACCTGTGACCTGTTTTCTGAGTAACATTAAGAATATCTCTATAGATTGTTGCAACACCGCCGCCACGACCGATCAGACGGGGCTCATGCTTATAACAGTATCCTGGTGGAGTAGACTCATTTAGACCGAAATAATCATTTGGTTTAAGCCAGGTTTCAGTAAGGCAAAATACATCGACACTATTATCTGTGACCATTTAATTTACAATAACCGCCTTAGGTGTGAGCGATCTAATGTTTAGAAGACCTAGCTTTAGAAATTGTTTTTGTTCACTGATATTGAGATTTTCTGGTTTAATTGCAATTAGATTTTTCCTAGATCCTACACTAGATTTATTGTTTGGCCTCACTAAACGAGGAATAGACACAGTTTCTATATAATGTTCTACAATACTTATGATATCAATTAAGTTGGGACAGCAAAGACTGTGATTTGGACTTTGAATTACTAGTCATATGGTGTGTAACGTCTTGGAGATGTTGTCCGACAGAACAGCCGCTCCGATTCTGCTGGGGTGCAGGCCATCAGCACGGTAGAGCCTAGGTCGCTCCCAGAACAGATTCCAATTATTTACAAAGAGCAGTTTCTGTTCATTACACCATGACATTAACCATTCATTTAGTGCAAATAATCTACTGAACCTTTCCTGTACTTGTCGGTACATGGGAAGCGGTCCAGACACGATGATCGTTGCTTCAGGCGATGTGCTGCGTACCGTCTCGATCCGGCTCCTGTAGTCCTTCTTCAGAACCTCCGTCTGCCGCAGCCTGATGTCGTTCACTCTCGCGTGCAGCACCACAGCTCCGACACGCTCGTCACCGTTCAGGATCTCGGAAACATGTGCAGCGACATCTAGAACACGAGCACCAGGAAAGCAGTGAGTGCGCACCTAACCCTTACCTGAGGAGGCATGGACATGATGGACCATGGAACTGCCGATGATCACGGCGTCGTCGCGTTCCGACTCGCGAAGAGGGGAGAAGCGGTTCCGGGTGGAGATCTCGAAGACCGGGAGAGGCGGAGAGGTTCTTGCTCTGGTCCTGGCTCATGTCTTCCGCTGCGGGATCACCCAGGGTCCATGGTGTTGTGTCGGTGCCGGAGTGAATGAAGCCAGGGATGATCGCGTCCTGGGTGCTTGGGTCCTGTGCAGAGAAACACACGGAGTAGACGAGTCAAAAAGTTACTAACCACTGACTTGTGAGCATCGCCGCGTGATGTTTCAAGCGCTGATCGCCGATCTCGCAGCTCGGCTTGCCTCTACTACCAATATCACTACTAATTTCTAACTGAAATCCTGGATATAACCCTGTGGCGAACAAGACGGCCGAGGGACGTGAGAGAACGGCGCGAGGCCGGTGGTGCGATTGCTAATGAGCAACACCTGTGAAGCACACCGGTCTCGCTCCTCCTTTATGCTTCCGCTCCTTCATGAGAGATAGGAGACCGGTGTGCTTCACAGGTGTTGCTCATTAGCAATCGCAACACAGGCCTCGTTCCGTTCTCTCACATCCCTCGGCCGTCCTGTTCGCCACAAACCCGTATCCTGTCAGTGAAACGGTTGTAAATGAGACGATCGATAGGTGAGAGGCCACGCGTGCAATGCTAGCGGGCTAAAGACTAGTAGCGGAGATTCGGAAAGTTGGATCTAAGTAGTGATATCGAAGCAATCCGATTTTTTAAAAAAGGAAAAGTATCGAAGATAAGTTCACATTCTGTAAAAATACAAAGTGCTTGTTTATAAATGAGTGGTAAAGAAGAAAATCAAGGATTTATGAATCAATTCGACGGACCTCCAAACACAAACACAAACCGCACTCACAGTTACAAATTGAACTCTTTTAACGCAGTTTTTACGGTGCTGGTTAATCTACAACTGATCTCTCAATAGGAATAGTGAGAGGAAGGATAGCAGGAGGTGTGGCTATCCTTTAGCACAAAAAATTGGACTCACATTGGAAGTGCATTGCAGTACAGTTAAAGATTAACAATAAAGAGTTTATTATCCTTAACATATACACCATATGAGTGTCAACAGAATGAGGATGAATACTTGCATAGACTTGCATTTATAAATTCTTTTATTCATTATAATCATTCCATGAGTGTATATGTGGTTGGTGATATGAATGCTGATCTTTCAGACAGAAGTTCATTGTTAGCTAAACATATATTACAGTTTTGTGAAGACAATAACCTTATATTATCCAGCCAATTGTTGTTACCTGCAGATAGCTATTCTTATATAAGTGAAGCCTGGCATACAACATCATGGCTTGATCAACATTAGTACTGGAGATGTCCATGCTATCTTGCGATCAATGAAAATTTTGTATGAAACGTCCATGTTTGATCATGCACCGTCTGTAATGTTTCTTGATGTCGATAGTCTTCCTGAGATGACCAATGTGGGTAATAGTGCTTGCAAGGCTAAACTAGATTGGGCTAAGCTCACAAATGAAGATGTTTTGTTATATTGTAGGAAAACAGATGTTCTTCTGAGTAGTGTAAATTTGCCAATAAGTGCAATTATGTGTTCTAATGTGAATTGTAATGACACTGCTCATCGTGAAGCTTTATGTGCAATGTATGATTCTATTGTGGATGCTATGTATGAGGCAAGTAGACCATACTTTACTTGCCCTGATAAGGTACATAACATCAAGCCAGGATGGAATAAGTTTGTGGCTGCACACAAGGCGGAAGCCAAGGAGGCATTTAAAGCTTGGGTTCTGGCTGGTAGACCCAGACAGGGGGATGTCCTGGACCTCAAAAAGATTACTAATGCCAGGTATAAATATGCAGTCCGTTATGTTTGTAAACACGAGCAAGTCATGAGAGCAGATTCTTTGGCTGAAAAGCTTCTTTGTAATAATACCACTGACTTTTGGAGGGAGGTAAGAGCGCTAAACAAGGTTAATACTCTGTTACCATGCACTTTGGATTGATTGCTGTTCCTGATCCTGATCGATTGCTCCTGTCTGCCTAGCTGCCTACTGTGTTTTGTTTGCTTCGAGGCTGTAAGCTCCGTCTAAGCCTCGTATTAGCTTTGTATTTCTTTCTGTTTTGAACCATCATTTACTACCATTTCTAGTTGTTTATACTACTAAATACAGCTTAGACAACATCCCAGATTAACCTGACATCGCTAGCTTCCGTTATTGTTAGCACAACACGCTAGTAACTCGCTAGCCTGTTAACGTGCCACCCGTTCGCTCAGTTATTTATTTTTTTCTCTCGCGCGCCCACGCCTCTGAGTTCATAAAAAGCCCAGGTGAGTAAGAACCAGTCAACAAACACGGTGAATAATGTCTTGTCCTGTTATTGTCACCTGCACTTCATGTTACATGTTTAGCATAGCCTTCCCCGTCGGCAATATAGGGCTTATATGTGATAAATGCAAGGAAACAGTCAGGCTGACGGAGAAGATTTCAGAATTAGAAACACGCATCCAAACTTTAACTGAGGATAGTAAGTGTGCTAGAGCTTTAGTTTCTACTTTGGATGCGCCTAGCATAGTGAACTCTTTACATGATTCGGTTCCGGCTGAATTATTGCCTGTGCAGCCAGGCAGATGGGTGACAGTGAGGGATCGCTCTAGTCACGGATCAAAAAACCACTCTTCTGTTCCGATTACCACAACAAATCGATTTGCCCCACTCAGTGAAACGCCCACTGAGAATTCTGTTGATTGTGCCCTGGTAATTGACGATTCTATTACACGGAACGTGAAAATACCAGCCAACATAGTCACATGTTTGCCGGGAGCCAGAGCGCCTGACATCAAAGCAAATTTAAAAGTGCTGGCTAATGCTAATCGTAAATTCTCTAAGATTGTTATTCACGTCGGCACTAATGATGTTCGACTCCGCCAGTCGGAGATCACCAAAATTAATATTAAAGAGGTGTTTGAACTCGCAGGTACTATGTCAGGCACTGTAATTTGCTCTGGCCCCCTTCCTGTTCGAAGGAGTGATGAGATAGTTAGCAGATTGTCATCACTCAATGGCTGGCTGTCTAAGTGGTGTCAGCAAAATAATATAGAATTCATAGACAATTTTAAAAGTTTTTGGGGCAGACCTGACCTGTTGAAAAGAGATGGTATTCATCCCTCCTGGGATGGTGCTGCTCTTCTCTCTAGTAATTTGGCTCATAGTCTTAGAGATAAAACATGACAATCTGGGGCTCAGGTCAGGAAGCAGACAAACTGGCTAAACCCACCGTCTGCTAGCGGCCTAGCGTCACCAAGGTCAGATAAATCCCATCACATAGAGCCTCTTTCACCTAGATATCATCATATAGAGACTGTGTCTGTTCCCCGAATTTGGAAATCCAAAAAACGTCCAAACCGATCTAAGGTTAAAAATGTAATTGATATTCAACAAATAAAAAATAGATATAATACAGATGAGCAAACGATAAAGTTTGGGTTGCTGAATATTCGATCCCTTACTTCAAAAGCGCTCATAGTTAATGATATGATTTCAGATTATAACCTAGATGTGCTGTGTATGACAGAAACCTGGCTAAAACCAGACGATTACATTACTTTAAATGAGTCCACCCCCCATGATTACTGTTATAAACATGAACCTCGCCTGAAAGGCAAAGGGGGAGGTGTTGCTGTAATTTATAGTAATATTTTCAAAATTACTAAGAAATCTAGTTTTAAATATACTTCTTTTGAAGTGTTAGTGCTTAATGCAAAAATATATAGTGTAAATGATAAATCAAGTTTGAGAATTCTGCTGGCAACTGTATACAGGCCACCAGGGCACCATAAAGATTTTATCAAAGAATTTGCTGACTTTCTATCAGAATTAGTATTGGTTGCAGATAAAGAGCTAATTGTTGGTGATTTTAATATACATGTAGATAATGGAAAAGATGCAATGGGATTGGCATTTAAAGACATTCTTAACTCTATTGGAGTTAGACAACACGTGTCAGGACCTACTCATTGTCGTAATCATACTCTAGATCTAATATTATCACATGGAATCAATGTTGATGCTGTTGAAATTCTGCAGCAGAGCGACGAGATCTCAGATCATTATCTAGTCTCATGTAAATTACATTTAGCCAAGGCTGCAAAGCCAACTCCGTGTTGCAAGTATGTTAGACCTATCACTTCTGCCACTAAAGATTGCTATATCAATAATCTTCCTAATCAGTTTCATCGTCTCAGCATCCCAGATAGCTTAGAAGAACTTGATATTGCAACAGAAACTTTTAACTCTCTCCTTTCCAGCACTTTAGACACAGTTGCTCCGTTGCGCTTAAAGAAGATTAAAGAAAATAGTCCAACGCCGTGGTACAACGAGCACACCCGGGCCCTTAAGAGAGCAGCCAGAAAAATGGAGCGCAACTGGAAGAAAACAAAACTAGAGGTAATTTCGGATTTCATGGAAGGAGAGCTCGATTGCTTACAGAGAGGCTTTAAAAGCTGCTAGATCTGCTTATTTTTCAACCCTATTAAAAGAAAATAAACATAATCCAAGGTATTTATTTGAAAAAGTGGCTACACTAACGAAAAAGAAAGCTTCAAGCCCAGAAGTTTCCAAGAAACACAGCAGTAATGACTTTATGAACTTCTTCACTTATAAGATTGATAATATTAGGGACAAAATTATAACTATGCAACCGTCTACTACAGCATCACATCAGGGAGTGCATTATAGTCTCCCTGAAGTAAAATTTGATTCATTCGTTGCCATAGGAGAGGAAGAATTTTGCAAACTCATTAATTCATCTAAATCGACAACATGTATGTTAGACCCTTTACCGACTAAACTACTGAAAGAGATGCTTCCAGAAGTCATAGATCCTCTTCTTAACATCATTAATTCGTCTTTGTCTCTAGGATACGTACCAAAAACCTTTAAGCTGGCTATGATTAAACCGCTTGTTAAAAAAACGCAACTTGATCCTACAGAATTAGTCAATTACAGGCCGATCTCAAATCTACCTTTTCTGTCAAAGATACTAGAAAAGGCAGTATCCTCACAACTGTGTTCCTTTCTTGAAAGAAATGGTATCTGCGAGGATTTCCAGTCAGGATTTAGACCGCACCATAGCACTTAGACAGCTCTCATTAGAGTCACAAATGATCTGCTCTTATCATCCGATCGTGGTTGTATCTCTCTATTAGTGTTACTTGATCTTAGTGCTGCATTTGACACCATTGACCACAACATTCTCTTAAATAGACTAGAAAACTATGTTGGCATTAGTGGAATTGCATTAGCATGGTTTAAATCATATGTATCTGACCGCTATCAGTTTGTAGCAGTAAATGAAGAGATGTCTTATCGATAACAAGTTCAGTATGGCGTACCACAAGGCTCAGCACTAGGACCGCTGCTGTTCACTCTGTACATGCTACCTTTAGGAGATATCATTAGGAAACATGGAATTAGCTTTCACTATTATGGTGATGATACTCAGCTCTATATTTCTTCCAAACCTAACGAAACTCACCAATTCACAAAATTATCCGAATGCATAGTTGATATCAAAAATTGGATGACTAGTAATCTCCTACTACTAAATTCTGAAAAAACAGAGATTCTAATTATTGGACAAAACACTTCCACATGTAATAACCTAGAATACCGTCTAACACTTGATGCTGCTCTGTTTAGTCTTCGTCGTCAGTTAGGAACCTGGGTGTGCTCTTTGATACCAATCTTTCATTTGAAAGTCACGTGTCTAGTGTCTGTAAAACCACATTTTTCCATCTTAAAAATATATCTAAATTACGTCATATGCTCTCATTGACAAATGCGGAACAACTAGTTCATGCGTTCATGACATCAAGGCTAGATTATTGTAATGCTCTACTGGGTGGTTGCCCTGCACGCTTAATAAACAAACTACAGCTAGTTCAAAACGCAGCCGCTAGAGTTCTTACCAGAACCAGGAAGTACGACCATATTAGCCCGGTTCTGTCAACACTGCATTGGCTCCCTATTAAACATCGTATAAATTTTAAAATATGGCTGATTACTTACAAAGCACTAAATGGTTTAGCTCCCCAGTACTTGAGCGAGCTCTTAACGCATTATAGTCCTTCACGTCTATTGCGATCTCAAAGTTCTGACCAGTTGATAATACCTAGAATATCTAAATCGACTGCTGGCGGTAGATCCTTTTCCTATATAGCACCAAAACTTTGGAACAATCTTCCTAACATTGTCCGGGAAGCAGACACAGTCTGTCAGTTCAAAGCTAGACTAAAAACACATCTCTTTGACCTAGCATTCACATAACACTCTATAGACTTCTATAATTCAATATAAGGCTGCTTAGATTAGGTCGGCCGGAACTGGGAACACCCTTAAATCCTGATGTACTAGTTACATCATAAGAAGAATGGCATCTACGCTAATTTTAGTGTCTTTGTTTATCACGAGGTTTTCCCGCAGCCTGCCGGATCCAGGCCGTTTCCAGATCTGACGAAGGACTTTCGCCTGGACCCGATGACAATGCAGTGCTGAAGTGCCAACTAGCCTCTCCCTATGGAGGATCCCTATACCACTCTACAGATAAAGCCTTGTGGAATTTTTCGGTTCGCGTACCTACCCAAAGTGATAAGATAAAATAAAATTCTGCATCAAAATTTATAGACAAGTAGTTTGTTTAGGCATGGTTTGTAAGGAATTACAAACCTGCGCACATATATTCAAACGCACATAACTATAGAATCAATTCTTAATGCGCATGTGAACGCCATCAGCGTCGATCACAGGTTCACGTTTAAAGTCTGTTTAGAGAGAACGGTGTCGTCTTAGCGGCCCCTAATTTAATAACAAATGATCATTTAGACGGAAGTGAATCAATCAAAACTAACTTTAGCTGGAAAAAACATTTTTCAAGAGCCACTATAAAACCAAACCAATCTCTTTTACCTTAAATTATATGTTTATCTCTGTAAAGCTGCTTTGAAACAATCTACATTGTTAAAAGCGCTATATAAATGAGGATGACTTGACTTGACTATAGAGGGAGTTTCTGGAGCCGATAATATAGCGGAGTTGTGGAGGCAACACTACTGTGCTTTATTTAACTGCGTCAATAGTGATCCTTATAAAGTGGGAAATATTGGCAAAAGAGACATACAGGAAATCACAACCCATGAGGTCCATCAAGCAATTTCTCAGTTATCTGATAATAAAGCAAGTGGCTCAGACCAAATCATAGCAGAGCACCTTAAGTATGCCCAAAGGTTGCAGCCCTTCTTGCCTTTTGCTTTAATGGCTTTATGACCCATGGAATGTTACCAGACTCGATGTTAGTCGTTACTCTTGTGCCTGTCATTAAAGACAAGGCTGGCAAGGTTGGGAGCGTGGAGGATTATAGGCTAATGACACTAGCCAGTGTGCTATCTAAAGTTTTAGAGAGGATTTTATTAGATCATCTGAGTGAGTATATTGATACTACAGACAACCAGTTTGGCTTTAAGGCTAAGCATGGTACTGATTTGTGTATCTATGCCTTGAAATAAGTAGTTGAAGTGTATAGGAGACAAAACTCCTCAGTTCTAATTGGCTTTATAGATGCCTCTAAAGCTTTTGACCGAGTCAATCTTCGGAAGTTGTTTCTGAAACTGAAACTAAGGGGCGTGCCGGACAGCATGATAAGAATCCTGGCATACTGGTATGCCAACCAGAGTATGCAGGTTAGATGGGAAAACAGAGTCTCTGCTCCGTTTAGTGTTGGTAATGGAGTACGAAAAGGTGGGTTACTCTCCCCAGCCCTTTTTAACCTGTATATGAATGACTTATCAAGTCAAATCAAATCATCCTCATTTAAATAGCGCTTTTAAAAATGTAGATTGTTTCAAAGCAGCTTTACAGAGATAAACAAAGGAATTACAAACCTGCACACATATATTCAAACGCACATAACTATAGAATCAATTCTTAATGCGCATGTGAACGCCATCAGCGTCGATCACAGGTTCACGTTTAAAGTCTGTTTAGAGAGAACGGTGTCGTCTTAGCGGCCCCTAATTTAATAACAAATGATCATTTAGACGGAAGTGAATCAATCAAAACTAACTTTAGCTGGAAAAAACATTTTTCAAGAACCACTATAAAACCAAACCAATCTCTGTTACCTTAAATTATATCTTTATCTCTGTAAAGCTGCTTTGAAACAATCTACATTGTTAAAAGCGCTATATAAATGAGGATGACTTGGTTGACTTCCCTAATGATATCTCCTAAAGGTAGCATGTACAGAGTGAACAGCAGCGGTCCTAGTGCTGAGCCTTGTGGTACGCCATACTGAACTTGTGATCGATAAGACATCTCTTCATTTACTGCTACAAACTGATAGCGGTCAGATACATATGATTTAAACCATGCTAATGCAATTCCACTAATGCCAACATAGTTTTCTAGTCTATTTAAGAGAATGTTGTGGTCAATGGTGTCAAATGCAGCACTAAGATCAAGTAACACTAATAGAGAGATACAACCACGATCGGATGATAAGAGCAGATCATTTGTGACTCTAATGAGAGCTGTCTAAGTGCTATGGTGCGGTCTAAATCCGGACTGGAAATCCTCGCAGATACCATTTCTTTCAAGAAAGGAACACAGTTGTGAGGATACTGCCTTTTCTAGTATCTTTGACAGAAAAGGTAGATTTGAGATCGGCCTGTAATTGACTAATTCTGTAGGATCAAGTTGCGTTTTTTTAACAAGCGGTTTAATCATAGCCAGCTTAAAGGTTTTTGGTACGTATCCTAGAGACAAAGACGAATTAATGATGTTAAGAAGAGGATCTATGACTTCTGGAAGCATCTCTTTCAGTAGTTTAGTCGGTAAAGGGTCTAACATACATGTTGTCGATTAAGATGAATTAACGAGTTTGCAAAATTCTTCCTCTCCTATGGCAATGAATGAATCAAATTTTACCTCAGGGAGACTATAATGCACTCCCTGATGCGATGCTGTAGTAGACGGTTGCATAGTTATATTTTTGTCCCTAATATTATCAATCTTATAAGTGAAGAAGTTCATAAAGTCATTACTGCTGTGTTTCTTGGAAACTTCTGGGCTTGAAGCTTTCTTTTTCGTTAGTGTAGCCACTTTTTCAAATAAATACCTTGGATTATGTTTATTTTCTTTTAATAGGGGCTCAAATATGATGTGCAGTATAATGCTAAGAAGAGTGTTGTCATGATATGCAGAACAAAAGGGGATAAAGACCTCAACTTTCCAGTTTTTGATCTGTCACGTAAAGTGCTAAGTATTTGTAATAAAAAAAATACCTGGGGCACTTCCTCACAGATCAATTGTCTGATGATGATGATGACATTTATAGGCAGCGTCGTATGCTTTATGCTCAAGCTAACATGTTAGCAAGAAAATTCTATATGTGTTCAGACCATGTTAAGATAAGGCTCTTTCAATCCTACTGCACTCCACTCTACACTGCCCCATTGTGGCCCAAGTTTAAAAAGACAACCATATATAAGCTTCAGGTGGCCTATAATGACTGTATGCGGATATTGCTTAAAAAACCTAGGTGGTGTAGTGCAAGTGACTTGTTCTGTAAGGCAAGAGTCAACACTTTCCAGGCTCTATTGAGAAATCTGATGTACAAATTTATTGGTCGACTGAATGGCTCTCAGAATGGCATTATTAATCTACTGACAAATCCTAGTAAAAGTGTTGTGCGATACCAGTCACCTTTGTGGAAGCACTGGTATAACTGTCTTTTATAATTGGTAATTGTGGGTTTTAGGGAGGTGTTGGGTGTCTGTAATGTTGTATGGTTTTCTAACGGACCCTGAGTCTGACAATAAAGTTGAACTGAATTGAACTGAATAGTATTCGCTGAGTTTTGTTTAAGTTTAGAGACGTGCTCCAAAAAAAAAAGTTCACGTGACGGAGAGCCAGAAAGCACATCCTGTTTATTTCTTTATTTTACAAAAGCACAATGTTTTATTTCGATTGTAATTGGACACATAAAAAGAAGAAATTTAACAGTTTATTTTTTCATATTTCTTAAGTCTGTATGACCAAAAATGATTGAGTATTTTAAGTCTATTTTGCTGCTATGTGAAAAAAATCGAGCAAAACGCGCTGGCGCGTTTGCCCCCCCCAGAGGGTTAACTGAATGCTCTCCACTCGTGATAATTATCTGAACGTGCTCCTCCCGAACTTTAATAAAAAAACATTTATTCCAGGATTATTTCTCACCGCGTCTCAAAACATTGTAAAGTAAATGAATCTGATTGAACTTGTTTCATACAGTTGATGTGGTCATTGACACTGCCTGCATGCATCGCCTCAGAATTAGCATTTGAATGGCGCATGCTGTAAGCAACAACTGACATCTCTCTCTTTTCATACAGATTTCATAAACAGAGAATATTTGTTTTTGTTTTGAATTAGATCATTTAAAAGTATACACTTAAATGTTTATAAAGATATCTCTAATGTTTGTTTTATTTTAGAGACGTGCTCCAGAAAAAAAGTTCACGGAGACCGAGACGGCAGAAAGCACACCCTGTTTGTTTTCATTATTTTACAAAAGCACAATGTTTTGTTTTGATTGTAAGTGGACACATTCAAAAGATCTTTTACAGTTTCAAATGATGTATTACTCACGTTTGCCGACCCCCAGAGGGTAAAAATGGACTCTCTGTCGTTTCAGACCTACTCTGGCTTGTTCTGCGTCACTGTCAATCCCTACTAGTGGCTCCCAGTGTACGATTCCGTCGTTGTGAGTGGATACAGAGGCAAAAAAGGATTGAAGCCCCGCCTCACATCTTCTCCACACACTGCTCCAGCCGACCAATCAGAGCACAGTGTGCTTTTCAGAAGGAGGGGCTTCTCCGACAACGCCTACCAGTTCATGCTCACTGGTAAGTGGATTCCAGAAGTGTTATGACAGTGAGAGTTGACAAACTTTGGCACAATGAATAAAAAAACATTTATAATAATACTGTAATAATTTAAAAAGTTCATAAAAAAGAAGACTCAGTGTTTGTTGTCTTTAGTTAACAATTAGATAAATAGAAAACCATACCTGCCTGAGGGTTTTCAGCTGATCCAAATGGGTTGTAATCTTCAAGAATGCATTCATTTAGTAAGTGCTTCACATATGCTGCCTTCACGTGCTATCGGAAATTTACTACTTCCCACTTCTGAAGTTGACTATGAGCAACAGAGCTCATTGCTTTCACATTTTGATTTGAGAGGGCCTTCATGTCCATTTTGTTAATTAAGAAACTAGTATTACAATAATATCAATAGAACGTGAAGGCAGCAATAATGATCATTACTTTAAATTGTTGCATAATAAATGTTACCAAATATCTTCTATAAGAATGAATCCAATGAATCTAATGCAAGAACAACAAAAAAAGAATAATAAATTAACTGAAAATACTTTACAATACCTTATGCCTTCAAGTTAATATAAAGTACAACCTAATTTGAAACCCTGTTAACATTTCATGTATAATTTCAGATCGTGAGAACCAGTCTGTCCTGATTACGTGAGTAGATATTCTTCTTCTGAAATAACCTGAAGTTCTTCAATCATAATTAAATCAAGAGAAGATTTATGGATAAATAATGATCTATTGTGAACCTCTAGTGGAGAATCTGGTGCAGGAAAGACTGTGAACACAAAACATGTCATCCAGTACTTTGCAACTGTTGGTGCAATGTATGGATCGAAGAAGGCAGAAAATGTCCCTGGAAAAATGCAGGTTAGTGCACAGTATTTGTGCTTTACCTAATAACTATCCATTGTCCTACAATTACATATAGGGATCATTGAAGGATCAAATTGTGGCAGCCAACCCTAAGCTTATGGTAATGCCAAGACTGTGAGGAGTGGCAACTCCTCTCGTTTTGTAAGTTAAACTAAAGAATCATTATAACATTATACAACTTCAGTCACAACCTCAAAGCTGGCAAACAGTTAAGCTTTTTTAAATAATTTCAATCTGCTTAGGGTAAATTCATCAGGATCCACTTTGGGACCACTGGAAAACTGGCCTCAGCTGATATTGAAACTTGTTTTAAGGCAAAAATACTTTATTTGGAGACTAATATGTGAACTGCTGGAAAAGTCAAGAGTAACATCCCTTCTGTCTGTTGAGAGGAGCTACCACATCTTCTACCAGCTCATGACCGGACACAACATTTTAGATGTCACATTTTAATTTTACTTCTATTTTACGAGGCTGACTCCAGCTCCTTTTTCGCCAGCTCCTTATTCATCGAACTGTTCGTTCCACCTTAAAATTTTTGGATGGTTGTTAACCCCTCCCCCTCTGTGCTTTTGGCCGTATTCCTTAAAGGAACAGTTGTACGGGAATTATGAGCCTGTGAATCGGGCAGCATTTTTCATTTAACAGTGAAAATATATACTCCTGTAAAAATTATCTTGTCTGCCTCTATAAATGATGTGAGCTACGTGGTAAATTCAACCAGAGTACTTATTTTGTATTTAAGTTCCATTTCATACTAAATGTCTTTTTAAAAGTATGGAGAAAAGTGACATTTTGTTTGCAATTGAGATTTAATGTTATGTAATTTCTGTTCTTTATTAGAAGTTATCCATTACTCCAGTCTAACATATATTTATATTTTTATATACATATATGTTAGACTGGAGTGATGGATAACTTCTAATAAAGAATAGAAATTACATAACATTAAATCTCAGTTATAATAATAAAAACATAATAAAAAAAAGGGAATGTACAAGTATAGATAAATTCATTCTTAAACGAAATATTTGCATTACAACATTTTCTGATGTGTTGAAATATGGTACCCAGAAAATGCCCCACCGTTGAAACTTTATGTACCAACAAAGCATACAAGAGGTGTCATTACTTTAGTATTTCACAAGTTCTCAAAAAAAGGGGAACGTAGATGTATAAATTCATTCTTAAACAAAATCTTGATTACAACATTTTCTGATGTGTTATTGTTGAAATATGGTACCCAAAAAATGCCCCACTATTGAAACTTTGTGCCGGCAAAGCATACTGGAGGTGTCATTACTTTAGTATTTCACAAGTTCTGAAAGAAATAAGCACGTAGAGGTATAGATAAATTCATTCTTAAACGAATTCTTGCATTACAACATTTTCTGATGTGTTATTGTTGAAATATGGTACCCAGAACATGCCCCACCATGCAACTTTATGTCATGACAAAGCATACTGGATGTGTCATTACTTTAGTATTTCACAAGTTCTCAATAAAACGAGCACGTAGACGTATAAGTAAATTCATTGTTAAACGAAATCATGCACTACAACATTTTCTGATGTGTAATTGTTAAAATATGGTACCCAGAACATGCCCTTCCATCCAACTATGTGTGCCAATAAAGCATACTGGAGGTGTCATTTCTTTATTATTTCACAAGTTCTCAAAAAAAGAGAATGTAGAGCTATAGATAATTTTATCCTTAAACAAAATCCTGCATTACAACATTTTCTGATGTGTTATTGTTGAAATATGGTACCCAGACAATATCCCACCATGCAACTTTGTGACAACAACGCATACTGGAGGTGTCATTACTTTAGTATTTCACAAGTTCTCAAAAAAGGGAAACGCAGAGGTATAGATAAATTCATTCTTAAACAAAATCCTGCATTACAACATTTTCTGATGTGTTATTGTTGAAATATCGTGCCCTGCACAGCCTCCTTTTTGAGAACATATGAAATCATGTAATCATGTGAAATACTAAAGTAATGACACCTCCAATATTCTTAGTCAGCACATAAAGTTGAATGGTGGGGTATGTTCTGGGTACCATATTGCAATAATAACATCAGAAAATGTTGTAATGCAAGATTCTTTTATTCGTTTAAGTATGAATTTATCTATACCTGTACACTCCCGTTTTTTTATGTTTGCAACTGAGATTTAATGTTATGTAATTTCTATTCTTTATTAGAAGTTTTATATATATAAATATGTGTTAGACTGGAGTAATGGAAAACTTCTAAAAAGGACAGAAATTACATAACATTAAATCTCAGTTGCAAGCATAATGTCACTTTTCTCCATGCTTTTAAAAAGACATTTAGTAAGAAATGGAACTTAAATACAAAACAAGTACTCTGGTTGAATTTACCACGTAGCTTACATCATTTATAGAGGCAGACAAGATAATTTTTACAGGAGTATATATTTTCACTGTTAAATGAAAAATGCTGCCCGATTCACAGGCTCATAATTCCCGTACAACTGTTCCTTTAAGGAATACGGCCAAAAGCACAGAGGGGGTGGGGTTAACAACCATCCAACATTTTTAAGGTGGAACGAAAAAGGAGCTGGAGTCAGTCTCAGTACAAAGTTATATAGTCCAAGCTTCTCACTTTTATTGATGAATGAGAATTACTGTGTGCAAATGAAATGTCAAATTCTATAATAATAATAATTCTAATAATAAATTAATTACATTTATATAGCACTCAAAGCGCTTTACATAGGGGACACTTTTACATTTACATGAGGAAACTTAATATTCAACACTATTTATCTGAATGTACAGGGTTTTAATAAATACTAATTTAGCATCCAAATACATTGCGAATATAGAAACATTTGGTATTTGTGGCGATTGAGAGAGGTAGGTTATGTGAGCCCAATGCCGGTTTCTGTTTCAGTTTACTGTAAATTAATTTGTTTTGGCGAATGTCACAAATGTCTCTGCATTGCAAATTTATTCCAAAATATTCTCATGCACTTAAATTTAACTTTGACAGAGCTGGCTCCGTGTCTGGTAAATTGAATGAATGTGAATGATGAATGTGATTAGTGTCCATGGTGACTGATCAGTGGCGGGAAACAGGTGAGGAATGAAAACAAACTAAAAGTCTATGAACTGAATATAACTGAACATAATGGTGACATTACTCACCCCCCGGCAAGGCACGGCCTCGCGCCGTAACAGAACAACAGAGGGTGAGCTGGAGGGGGTTCTGGAGGTGGACGAGGTGATGGAGAGAGGCTGGAGTGACAGGATTGTGAAGGGATGACGACGATTCCCTGGGGGCGCTGATGAAAGGAGCCTGGTGGCCAAGACCCAGAGCAGTCCAGTGCCGACAGCCCACGACGGAGGAAGGGAAGGGATCAGGTGGTGAAGAGGCTGATGGCAGCTTATTAATCTTATTGAGCACAGAATTGTTGAATTCAAGTTAAATAATGTAGCTACCTGTTCCATCTTAAAAATCTAACGTTACTAAAAAAAAATTCCCACTAAATAAATGTAAATGATTAGATCATAATTTGCCATTCAAATGAGAGAGAACTCCATTTCACAATAAAGTTATTACCAAATATATAATCTAACAAAAGCTCTCAAAATGTTATTGTATTCTAATGCTCCAGTTTGCATCCCAAAAATATCACATGGTAAATGCCTAGTCTAAGTGTAAAACTCAGGTTTAATCTAAATACTACTAGAAATTCAGAATGACTAACAGATGCCTAAATCACCAAGGCAAGGGAAGGCAAGTTTATTTATATAGCACATTTCATACACAATGGTAATTCAAAGTGCTTTACATAGAAGAAATTAAAATAATCAAAAGAAATCAGAATAATTAAAACAGTTTAGAATAAAAGATAAAATATATAAATAATCAATGAAATCAGAATAATTAAAACATAAAATAAAATACAGTACGAGCAGTCAGACGAACAGTGGCACAGTGCTCATTCAGTAAATGCACAGCTAAACAGATGTGTTTTGAGTCTGGATTTGAATGTGACTGTAGGAGCACATCTGATCTCTTCTGGAAGCTGGTTCCAGCTGCGGCTGGCATAGTAGCTAAAAGCAGACTCGCCATGCTTAGAGTGAACCCTTGGTATTTCTAGCTGATGTGATCCTAGTGATCTGAGTGATCTGTTGGGTTTATATTCAGTGAGCATATCTGCAATGTATTGAGGTCCTAGGCCATTGAATGATTTATATACCAGTAATAATACTTTAAAATCAATCCTATATGTAACTGGCAGCCAGTGTAAAGTGCTGAGGACTGTTGTGATGTGTTCATATTTTCTGGTTCTGCTCAGCGTTCTGTATGAGCTGCAACTGTCTTATGGTGTTTTTGGGAAGGCCAGTGAGAAGTCCATTACTCTGCCTCCGGCTCTGGAACAGGCACTGGCTCTGCCTCCGGCTCTGGAACAGGCACTGGCTCTGCCTCCGGCTCTGGAACAGGCACTGGCTCTGCCTCCGGCTCTGGAACAGGCACTGGCTCTGCCTCCGGCTCTGGAACAGGCACTGGCTCTGCCTCCGGCTCTGGAACAGGCACTGGCTCTGCCTCCGGCTCTGGAACAGGCACTGGCTCTGCCTCCGGCTCTGGAACAGGCACTGGCTCTGCCTCCGGCTCTAGAACAGGCACTGGCTCTGCCTCCGGCTCTGGAACAGGCACTGGCTCTGCCTCCGGCTCTGGAACAGGCACTGGCTCTGCCTCCGGCTCTGGAACAGGCACTGGCTCTGCCTCCGGCTCTGGAACAGGCACTGGCTCTGCCTCCGGCTCTGGAACAGGCACTGGCTCTGCCTCCGGCTCTGGAACAGGCACTGGCTCTGCCTCCGGCTCTGGAACAGGCACTGGCTCTGCCTACGGCTCTGGAACAGGCACTGGCTCTGCCTACGGCTCTGGAACAGGCACTGGCTCTGCCTCTGGAGCAGCAGCCACCGGCTCAGGAACTGCAAACACCGGCTCAGGAACAGTCACTAGAACAGAAATGGTCACAAGGACAGACACAAACACTGGCTCTGGCGCTGGCTCTGGAACAGACATTGGCTCCAGCTCTGGAACAGGCCTTGGCTCTGCCTCCGGCTCTGGAACAGGCACTGGCTCTCCCTCCGGCTCTGGAACAGCAGACACTGGCTCCGGCTCTGGAACGGACACTGGCTCTGCCTCCGGCTCTGGAACGGGCACTGGCTCTGCCTCAGGCTCTGGAACGGGCACTGGCTCTGCCTCAGGCTCTGGAACGGGCACTGGCTCTGCCTCAGGCTCTGGAACGGGCACTGGCTCTGCCTCAGGCTCTGGAACGGGCACTGGCTCTGCCTCAGGCTCTGGAACGGGCACTGGCTCTGCCTCAGGCTCTGGAACGGGCACTGGCTCTGCCTCAGGCTCTGGAACGGGCACTGGCTCTGCCTCAGGCTCTGGAACGGGCACTGGCTCTGCCTCAGGCTCTGGAACGGGCACTGGCTCTGCCTCCGGCTCTGGAACGGGCACTGGCTCTGCCTCCGGCTCTGGAACGGGCACTGGCTCTGCCTCCGGCTCTGGAACGGGCACTGGCTCTGCCTCCGGCTCTGGAACGGGTACTGGCTCTGGAACGGGCACTGGCTCTGCCTCTGGAACGGGCATTGGCTCTGCCTCCGGCTCTGGAACAGGCATTTGCTCTGCCTCCGGCTCTGGAACGGGCAATGGCTCTGCCTCCGGCTCTGGAACGGGCACTGGCTCTGCCTCCGGCTCTGTAACGGCAGACACGGCATGTCCAGGATCCTAGCCAGACGCTCCAGATAGTCCAGGTCCATGAAGGCAGACGGAACGTGAACAGTCTCTGACTGGGCAGACGGAACGTGAACATTCTCTGATTGGGCAGACGGGACGTGAACAGTCTCTGACTGGGCAGACGGGACGTGAACATTCTCTGACTGGGCAGATGGGAACTAAACAGTCTCTGACTGGGCAGACGGGACGTGAACAGTCTCTGACTGGGCAGACGGGACGTGAACAGTCTCTCGCTGTGCAGACGTGACGTGAACAATCTCTCGCTGGGCAGACGTGACGTGAACAGTCTCTGACTGGGCAGATGGAGCGTGAACAGTCTCTGAATCGGCAGAAGTGACGGTAGACGTCTCTTTCTTCCTCCTCCTCCGCCTTCGGACCACCAGACTGGGGACCCCCGGACTCGGGACCACCGGAACTGGGACCACCGGACTTGTGACGGCGTCGGCATAGCGAGGCTCCAATACATCCCACTGACTCCGATGCTCAAGGTATCTGGTAAAACTCCAAAAGTCCAAGACTTCCAGACCCTTCATTTCCCACCCCGGCAATGGGTCATCAAGACAGGTAATAAAAATGTCTTTTAATGCTGCCTCACTGTATCCCATTCCCCTCGAGAGCGTCCAAAATGACTGGGCTATGCAACCCACCGGCAGGCATTGCTGACGAAAGCTCATCAAATTTAGGACACGGCCCATCCTCTCTTTCTCCGTGGTAGGAGGGAGGATACGGAACCCCATCATGCTGGATCTCTTTGTGACGGAGTCCTTCTGTCACGATGCACACACGGGAAACAGAGATCCAATTGCAGTTTTATTTAAAGGGTAATCCGTACTCACAAACTCGTCCAGGCAAGGGTCAAATCCAAAAGGCAAGCCAAAAACAAGAAAACAAACAAGAACAGGCAAAAACAGGCTACCAGAAGTGGTGTGACAATATACAAGGACTCCGTAACAAACACTAAACAGGCAGGGTATATATAACACAGAACTAACAATGATAATGGGGAACAGCTAAGTGCATTGATGATGGGAAACAGCTGAGTGCAATGATGCAGTGATGGGTACAGACAAGGATTGTGGGGAATGCAGTTCATAAAGTGGATGACACCGTGGGGAAGGAGGACATCTAGTGGACACCTGGGGAACACAAACCCAACACTGTGACAACTTCTTGTTGTGAATTCTCCTAAGGAAAGCACTGGAGCAAGAAAGCATCCAAAGGGCCAGAGAATCTCTGTATTAGCGATTACACGATACATAAATTACAGCGATTATAAATACATATTTTTTTAAAGAAATGTTACCTGGCCAGTTCAGCTGAGTCCCACTACTGTATGACAACAACAGGAAAGCCAACGAATGAATCAATGCAAGAACAGCATGCCTGCAAACCAGCTGTTGAATAAAAGCACCTGCTAAATGAATAAATAAAGATAAACACTAATGTAAAGTCTTTCTTTATACTGACCAAACAAAGGAATGACCAATAATAAAGATTAAATTAATCAATAGCTTCCTACAATATTCTTATAAATATGGGTGTCCGAGACGGAGTTGATTAAAGCGAATGACCATCTGATATCAAACTTTCAACTTGACACCACAATAACGCTTATGATCTTTGGCAAATGGCAAAGCCCTGATGGCATAGCTGACCGGCCAGCTATATTTGTGGAAAGTCCTAATATGACCACCCTTAGGGAAAGATGCCTTTTCTCATAAGGTGTCAACATCTTAGAATTTATTCCACAGCCTCCGGCCAAACCCTAACAGTGAAGCCGATTTGAAATTGTGTAGTGTGAAAAGTGCTATACAAATAAATTTGACTATAATATGAATACGACTTTGAGATCAACATCATTTATTCACAAATTAACAGACACCTGATGCCCAATAGACTAGCACAACAATTAGTAGAGTGTAAAACTGAAATAACAAGCTGGAAATGAGCAAAGAGAAATTAAATGCATGGCCAAAAACAAGGTTTGCATTTAGTCCAAATAAGAATCATACGCTCTAATTCACAAAATTTGCTATGCGTCTTATTTATAAGCTATTTCTATTATCCACCTGATTAGGCTGTCTAAAAGAGACTCCTATATATATTTGAAAGTCACACTTTATTTCGATGGTCCAGACATTCTACTAACTATAAGTAACCTGTCAACTACATGCCAACTAACTCTCATTAGAGTATTAGTAGACTGTCTGCTTAATATCTGCTAACACTTCATTTAAAACAGACATTGTACTGACTACAAGTTACTTTGCAAGTACAACCCTATAAACTAACCCTAACCTAGCAGTCTAATAATACTCTAATGAGAGCTAATTGACATGTAGTTGACAGGTTACTTATAGTTAGTAGAATGTCTAGACCATCGAAATAAAGTGTGACCAATTTGACTTATATTAAGAGCTGTGGTTGACCATTACTTGTAAATGTGTTTTTTTAATCCGTTATTAATTTAAAAATTTGACCAGGGGGGAAAGTACACTTCTAAAGCTATGAATGATGAAATTAACTAGTCTCATGCCTTTTCATAGGTTTGTCTACACAGCATTATTCTGCCAGATCTTGTCTCAAGGCCTTCAGCATAAGTTCACAGAATGACAACTGTTGTGCCCAAATTTGCTGCTCTGACACATGAAAAGCTTTCCAGGCTTCTGAGAACAGAACCCCAGTGACATTTGAGAGCTTCTCCACAGCTAAACTGGGCTCTACTGTGGTGCCAAGGCACTTGAAGAAGATTATGCTCTACATAAGACCCAAACAATGTCTGAACTCCAGTAACTGATACCCTTCACATAACAACCCTTTCTCAAGGTTAAGGCGCTTGATCACAAGAGGAACCTATAAATACATCAAGTGTAATTTTTAATCTCAATATTGGTGGCTTATTTTCAAATATTTTTGGTTTAATTCATCTAATGCCAATTTACCTCATCTTACTGAAGGGTTCACTGCCATTATCTCAACCCCATTATCTGTTCTTCTAAAACAATATTTCCTTTAATAAAACTAATTAAAACTGGACCGTTAATTACATCATAGTGATAACATATTTGGCTAATGTAAGGATATTGATGAACGTGACAATCAGTTACACAAATTCCTGTTGAAACGGAGCTAAATTTACATGACCAAATACAGTGAGTGAGTTTTGCTGAGTGAACAGTATTCTGTCTATATAAGAAGCTGCTTCAGGCTCCTTTAAGGACTGACTGGAACTCAAAGGTGGGTGAGTTGTTCATCATGCTCTCCTTCTACTATTAACATAACATCACATCACATACTTGTGTTGACCAGTTTAGAGACTAAATGGCTAACCCTGATGCATGGTAATCAGTCAGATTATTTAAGAGTTTAGAGTGTGGTTATGCACTGTTCAAAATGCTTTTGAAACTAATCTGACTGAATTAATCTAAGTTACACTTGTAATTCATGTCATTCAAAGCAAATATTTGAACTCAAGTTTTTTTCCTTTCTCTCAGCATCTCCTACCTCAGACACATTCTCTCTGGCCAGGACAGCAGGTATTACGAATGTGATTAATAAACAAAATATACGCATACTTATAATCACTGGTTTTCATTTTAGAAGCTAAGAAAATAAGAGATCCTATCTCAGTTCTAAAGCAAACCTTTGGTTGAATAGAGTACCAAATTGTTTTAATTGTTAAACTTGAGTAAAAAGAGAGTTGCTCAGGATAAAAAACTGCTTTAGAACACAGAAGCTCAGAAACATTCACATGGAGTAGCATCATTGCGCTTCATAGGAATTAATAAGTTTCATTCCACTTGCATTTGTTTAATATTTAGAAGTTATGAAAGTATTAATCCCTCTGCACATTCTCTCTCTCTTCTCAGAGTAAACCGCAACCATGGGAGATGGTGAAATGGAGTGCTTCGGCCCGGCGGCCATTTACCTCCGGAAGCCGGAAAAAGAGAGAATAGAGGCTCAGAACACCCCCTTTGATGCCAAAACGGCATATTTCGTGGCAGAGCCGAGCGAGATGTACCTGAAAGGTGTTCTTGCTAGTAAAGAAGGCGGCAAAGCTACTGTCAAAACTCTGTGTGGGAAAGTAAGTAGAATTAAAATATGTGTTGATCTTCTGTAAAACAGTTTTACATGATGCTGTGGACTGTAAAACTACTTGCAAGGTGAAACAAATATAGTGTTTGTACTAAATGTCTCATCCGTGTTGAAAACTTTATAGACGCTCACGGTGAAAGACACTGAAATCTTCCCCATGAATCCTCCCAAGTATGACAAAATTGAGGACATGGCCATGATGACCCACCTCAATGAGCCTACTGTGCTGTATAACCTCAAAGAGCGTTACGCAGCATGGATGATCTACGTAAGTATAAGCAACTCATATTTTATTCCTGGGATGGGGTGCAGCATTGTAAAACTGGACTATCTATCTCCGTTTCAGACCTACTCTGGCTTGTTCTGCGTCACTGTCAATCCCTACAAGTGGCTCCCAGTGTACGATTCAGTCGTTGTGAATGGATACAGAGGCAAAAAGAGGATTGAAGCCCCGCCTCACATCTTCTCCATCTCCGACAACGCCTACCAGTTCATGCTCACTGGTAAGTGGAGATACACATTTTCAATCCGTTTTGCAATCCAATCAACTTGTGCTAAACTTGAGCCTGCTTATATTTTACTTATTACACCTACAATTTCTTTATTTAATGGACTTTTTTTACTTCATGGATCTCTTATGAGTAATTTATGTAGTGGTGCACATTTTGTTACAAATATGATACATACAAAAAAAACTGAAAATACAATCTGTTTAGCGGTTTCACTTATAATAATACTAAATGTGTTTCAGACAGGGAGAATCAGTCTATCCTGATTACGTAAGTAGGCTATGATAATTGCAATTATTGTATAAAAATCATGTAAATGCTAACATTGCTTAAGCTATTGAGAGAAAATAGTTTAACACCTGGCTTTTCTGCTTTTGAAAGCTTGTAACGTAGTCATGTAAATGCATAACCATCGTTCTTATTGGCATGTGCTGGGAAAGACAGGATAACTAAAGTAACAGAAAGGTGTGGGAAAAGCCGCTTACTGACAGTGCTGCATGTATAGGAGTATAAGACCACACTCCCAGCATGATGCATGTACTCAGGTTTCCCATCTGAAATTTATGGATTTTAAAGAAGAACTTACATAAAAGCCAACATATCACAACACTTAAAATATTCTGAAATATGTTATTTTCCATCTTTAACATGTCCACTCAGTGGAGAATCTGGTGCAGGAAAGACTGTCAACACCAAACGTGTCATCCAGTACTTTGCGACAATCGCTGTGGCTGGCGGAAAGAAGACAGAATCTACCCCTGGCAAAATGAAGGTGACTAAATAATCGAATATCATACACAGTTCAGTGATAGAATTATTCTGCATGATGAAATTACTTAACTACTCACCAGGGGTCGCTAGAGGATCAAATCATTGCAGCCAACCCTCTGCTAGAGGCTTATGGAAATGCCAAGACTGTGAGAAATGACAACTCTTCTCGTTTTGTAAGTTACTGTGGCCAGATGAATTGTACTAATTCAGTTAACATTCCAAAGATGGGGAGTTCGAAACTTCAAAATATTTCAATCTGCTTAGGGTAAATTCATCAGAATTCACTTTGGGACCACTGGAAAACTGGCCTCAGCTGATATTGAAACTTGTGAGTCATCACTGTTTTAAGCCAAAATATAAATGTTTAATGTCGAGGCAAAAATGTGGATACATTTTTTTTGTTGTCTTTGTAAGATCTGCTGGAAAAGTCAAGAGTAACATTCCAGCTGTCTGCTGAGAGGAGCTACCACATCTTCTACCAGCTCATGACCGGACACAAGCCAGAGCTGCTCGGTGAGAAATCTACAGTATTATGCATTTCATTTATTTCCATGTTTGAGAACACTGTGAACATACTGCACATCAATTCTTTACAGAGGCCCTGCTCATCACCACCAACCCTTACGACTATCCAATGATCAGCCAGGGTGAAATCACTGTCAAGAGTATCAATGATGTGGAGGAGTTCATTGCCACAGATGTATGTGGACAACTACATTATTATTAGTAGTAGCAAGTATTTTCATATTTTATTAAATTTATCTGAGCAAACAAACATCAAAAAGACACTACAATAAACTGAATGACATAAAATATAAAATACCCTTCTTTTTTACTCGCAAAAGAATAATGTGTGAATCATTTGGTCATATAAAAACAGACTGCCATTGACATTCTGGGCTTCACTGCGGATGAGAAAATCAGTATCTACAAGCTGACAGGTGCTGTGATGCATCATGGAGGCATGAAGTTTAAACAGAAGCAGAGAGAGGAGCAGGCAGAGCCTGATGGCACCGAGGGTAAGACGTACAATTAACACATACTACAAACATGTAAACGTATACTTCATTAGTGACAATAATGCATAAAACTGTTCTTCCTCAGTGGCTGATAAAATCGCCTACCTCATGGGCCTCAACTCCGCTGACATGCTGAAAGCTCTGTGTTACCCCAGAGTGAAGGTCGGAAATGAGATGGTGACCAAAGGCCAGACAGTACCACAGGTGATCACTTGTCTACTCGAATAAAGTGTCTTATAGACATTCATAGTGGTCTTGGGAAGTAAAAGGGTAATGATATGATCTACACTGACCTTTCAATTTCTCAGGTGAACAACGCAGTCTCTGCGCTCTGCAAGTCTGTCTACGAGAAAATGTTCTTGTGGATGGTTGTCCGTATCAATGAGATGTTGGACACAAAGCAGCCTAGACAGTTCTTCATTGGTGTGCTGGATATCGCTGGATTTGAGATCTTTGATGTGAGCATCAGTTTTTATTGTCTGTGTAAGAATCAAGACAATAAAGATAACAGTCAGTATTAAGAACTTGCCTCTGCTTAATTGGCAGTACAACAGCTTGGAACAGCTTTGCATCAACTTCACAAATGAGAAACTGCAACAGTTCTTCAACCACCACATGTTTGTTCTGGAGCAAGAAGAGTACAAGAAAGAAGGCATTGAATGGGAGTTCATTGACTTTGGTATGGACTTGGCTGCCTGCATTGAGCTCATTGAGAAGGTAAGAGGACATTCAGCACATTAAAATGATTATTCATATTGTGCCTGTACTTGAGCGTGAATATTTCTTCAACAGCCAATGGGTATCTTCTCCATCCTTGAAGAAGAGTGCATGTTCCCCAAGGCTACAGACACAAGCTTCAAAAACAAGCTATATGATCAGCATCTGGGCAAATGTCCAGCTTTCCAGAAGCCCAAGCCTGCCAAAGGTAAAGCAGAAGCCCACTTCTCTCTGGTGCACTACGCCGGCACTGTGGACTACAACATTACTGGCTGGTTGGACAAGAACAAGGATCCACTGAACGATTCCGTCGTCCAACTCTACCAAAAGTCATCGCTCAAAGTGCTGGCCTTCCTGTATGCCGCTCATGGAGCTGCTGAAGGTACGACCATTAGCATTTCCTCAATTCCTTTGTGTTATGACACAATTAGACATTCTCTAATAGTGATTTATTGAAAGGGTTGTTGGAAAGCAACACAAGGACAATAAAAAAACTATTTCTTTCATTGACATAAAACAGCTGAGGGAGGTGGAAAAAAGGGAGGCAAGAAGAAGGGTGGTTCCTTCCAGACAGTGTCTGCACTTTTCAGGGTAAAACAGATTATCTTTTAATGAAGAATGTGAATTTTTACACCATTACTGATTAGACTAATGACAAACATTTCCACAGGAGAACTTGGGAAAGCTGATGACTAACCTGAGGAGCACTCACCCTCACTTTGTGCGCTGCTTAATTCCTAATGAGTCCAAGACTCCAGGTAATCCTAATCTCTGAAGACTCAAAGGTTTTGAAAATATCTCTGGAACCTTAAGAACATTTTCATTGCAGGTCTGATGGAGAACTTCCTGGTTATCCACCAGCTCAGGTGCAATGGTGTGCTGGAGGGCATCAGAATCTGTAGGAAGGGTTTCCCCAGCAGAATCCTGTATGGTGACTTCAAGCAAAGGTAAAGACACCTTTTTGCACCACATAATCTTCACCATTTTATGAATGTTTTTGTGGCTCCACGAGAACATGACTGTCCTCTGATTGTTCTCTAGATACAAAGTATTAAATGCTAGTGTCATCCCCGATGGACAGTTCATTGACAACAAAAAAGCTTCAGAGAAACTCTTGGGCTCTATTGATGTTGACCACACCCAATATAAGTTTGGACACACCAAGGTGAGCTGCACAACAAATGGCTAAGCTCAAATCAACAATAGAAGAGAATGGCTTCCATAATATACAGGAAACATCATTATATGTTCTTGCAGGTGTTCTTTAAAGCTGGTCTGTTGGGTACACTTGAGGAGATGAGAGATGAGAAACTAGCAGCGCTGGTTACCATGACTCAGGCTCGTTGTCGTGGCTTCCTCATGAGGAAGGAGTTTGTCAAAATGATGGAAAGGAGGTGAGAGAAATATACATTATTTAATTTACAATTAAATAAATAAAATCTATATTATTGTTAAACTAAAACCAGAAACTCCGTCTCCCAGAGAGTCAATTTATTCCATCCAATACAACATCCGCTCATTCATGAATGTGAAACATTGGCCATGGATGAAGCTGTACTTCAAGATCAAGCCTCTTCTAAAGAGTGCAGAGACCGAGAAAGAAATGGCAGCCATGAAGGAGAACTTTGAGAAAATGAAGGAGGATCTAACAAAGGCATTAGCTAAAAAGAAGGAGCTTGAAGAAAAAATGGTGTCACTTCTTCAGGAGAAAAACGATCTTCAACTGCAAGTATCATCTGTGAGTATTTTAGGTCTTATTGATCCTAATATGAATGCTACAGCTACAAACATAAGCCATTAAAACTAAATCCATCTCAATGAACAGGAATCTGAAAACCTCTCTGATGCCGAGGAGAGATGTGAAGGTCTCATTAAAAGCAAGATCCAGCTCGAGGCCAAACTCAAAGAGACAAACGAGAGACTGGAGGATGAGGAGGAAATCAATGCTGAACTGACTGCCAAGAAGAGGAAACTGGAGGACGAATGCTCTGAACTGAAGAAAGACATCGATGACCTGGAGCTCACCTTGGCCAAAGTGGAGAAGGAGAAACATGCAACAGAAAATAAGGTCAATAATCTTTTCAGCTATTCTTCACACTGCTGATATTTTAGGATCTTGAGAATGAATCCAGTGAACAATGTTTCCATTTAGGTTAAAAACCTGACGGAGGAGATGGCCTCTCAGGATGAGAGCATTGCCAAGCTGACCAAAGAGAAGAAAGCCCTCCAAGAGGCACACCAGCAGACTCTTGATGACCTTCAGGCAGAGGAAGACAAAGTGAACACTCTGACTAAATCTAAGACAAAGCTTGAACAGCAAGTGGATGATGTAAGATATTTGGCATGAGAATAAGAGCGTGAATCAATAGGAAATAAATGTTGTGTCTCTATCTCAGATTTAAAAGCTCTGGTTTCTGTGACAATAGCTTGAGGGCTCACTGGAGCAGGAGAAGAAGCTCCGTATGGACCTTGAGAGAGCCAAGAGAAAGCTTGAAGGTGATTTGAAACTGGCCCAGGAGTCCCTAATGGACCTGGAGAATGACAAACAGCAATCAGAAGAGAAGATCAAAAAGTGAGTGGACATCAGTCTCTACACAATCACACATTTAACAAAAAGTAAGTATTGTGCACATTTTAAAAAACAATACTTTAAAAACAGGAAAGACTTTGAGATAAGTCAGTTTCTCAGCAAGATTGAGGACGAACAGTCTTTGGGAGCACAGCTTCAGAAGAAAATCAAAGAACTTCAGGTAAACCTAACCCTAATATTTTCTATGTGAAACTGTGAAGTAGTTGCAGAGCTGGAAAAATCCACGTTGCCAATACCACTGCATCATTTTTTATTTATTTATTTAGGCCCGTATTGAGGAGCTGGAAGAGGAAATTGAGGCCGAGCGAGCTGCTCGTGCTAAAGTGGAAAAGCAGAGAGCTGATCTCTCCAGGGAACTTGAAGAGATCAGTGAGAGGCTTGAGGAAGCTGGTGGTGCCACTTCTGCCCAGATTGAGATGAACAAGAAGCGTGAAGCTGAATTTCAGAAGTTGCGTCGTGATCTAGAAGAGTCCACCTTGCAGCATGAAGCAACGGCTGCAGCTCTCCGAAAGAAGCAGGCGGACAGTGTGGCTGAGCTCGGAGAACAGATCGACAACCTTCAGCGGGTCAAACAGAAGCTGGAGAAGGAGAAGAGTGAATACAAGATGGAGATTGATGACTTGACAAGTAACATGGAGGCTGTGGCTAAAGCAAAGGTATACTATTGGGAAAACTTCAAGTGAAGATTTAGTTTTAGTTTTACAAAACTACTTTAACTTTAGCAGCTTGAAACATAAATAATTGCCAAAAGAACACACCACAAAGAGGTCAAAAAGTTTGAAAACTTTTTATAATTTATGTAGGCAAACCTTGAAAAGATGTGCCGGACATTAGAAGACCAAACAAGTGAGCTAAAAACCAAAAATGATGAGTTTGTACGCCAACTTAATGATTTAAATGGACAGAGGGCAAGGCTGCAAACTGAAAATGGTACGTAAATAAACTAAATATACCCCGCACACATTGAATACATCATGCATACAATTATAGAACTGAGCAAAAACCTGTGATGCAAAAACCCAATACTGACATGATACAGCTCTTGTGGACACTTATAAAGATAAATTGCCCATTGTCTCATACTAGGGGAAATTGGGCGTCAATTGGAGGAGAAAGAAGCTCTTGTTTCTCAATTGACAAGAGGCAAACAAGCTTATACTCAGCAGATTGAGGAACTCAAAAGACATATTGAAGAAGAGGTCAAGGTATGTACCTACAAAAATGCTACTATTTTCTGTTACCAAGTACCGTGAATAACTATGAACATAGCGGTGTACAATAAAAGGAAACCTTTTGACTTCAAGGCCAAGAACGCTCTGGCCCATGCGGTTCAGTCTGCCCGCCATGACTGTGATTTGCTCAGAGAGCAGTTTGAGGAAGAGCAAGAGGCCAAAGCTGAACTCCAGCGTGGAATGTCTAAGGCCAACAGTGAAGTGGCTCAGTGGAGAACCAAATATGAGACTGATGCCATCCAGCGAACTGAGGAGCTTGAGGAATCCAAGTAAATACATCAATGGAAAAGGTCTTCCTACATTAATATGAAAAATATTATAAGATTTCATAATTTCATATCACTTCACTCAGGAAAAAGCTGGCCCAGCGTCTGCAGGATGCTGAAGAATCAATTGAGGCGGTGAACTCAAAGTGTGCCTCTCTGGAAAAGACCAAACAGAGACTGCAGGGTGAAGTAGAGGATCTCATGATTGATGTGGAGAGGGCAAATGCATTGGCAGCCAACCTTGACAAGAAGCAGAGAAACTTTGACAAGGTAAGAAAGACATGGATAACCTAAAAACCTAAACACTGATGAACTTAGGTAATTCACAATGACTACATTTGTTTCATTTTCAGGTGCTAGCAGAGTGGAAACAGAAGTATGAGGAAAGTCAGGCTGAACTAGAAGGTGCTCAGAAAGAAGCTCGTTCTCTCAGCACTGAGCTTTTCAAAATGAAGAACTCCTACGAGGAAGCTCTTGACCACCTTGAGACACTAAAGAGGGAGAACAAGAATCTGCAACGTAATGCAACTTTTATTTGTTCACCAAGGACTAAAAAAAGAGATGCATTTAAACAAATTTTTACATTTCTGCTTTTTAAACCCTTTAGAGGAGATTTCTGACCTCACTGAGCAGATTGGAGAGACTGGAAAGACGATTCATGAACTGGAAAAGTCAAAGAAGATAGTGGAGTCTGAGAAAACAGAGATCCAGACTGCGCTTGAAGAAGCTGAAGTATTGTTATTTAAAACCGTCAAACCATGGAAAACATTCTAACATGGTGAAAATTACACAATTTTTCTACCAGGTTGATTTAATTCTTACTTTAACTATCCATCAGGGCACCCTGGAGCATGAAGAGTCCAAGATTCTTCGTGTACAGCTGGAGCTAAACCAGGTGAAGAGCGAGATTGACAGGAAGATTGCTGAGAAGGATGAGGAGATGGAACAGATCAAGAGGAATAGCCAAAGAGTGATCGAGTCCATGCAGAGCACACTGGACGCTGAGGTCAGGAGCAGAAATGATGCCCTGAGAGTCAAAAAGAAGATGGAGGGAGATTTGAATGAGATGGAGATCCAGCTGAGTCATGCCAACCGCCAGGCTGCCGAGGCCCAGAAACAGCTCAGGAACATCCAAGGTCAACTCAAGGTATCTTTCTGTAGAATGTGGAAATGCATTAAGCATTGAATGTTTGACAAAATGAATATGATACATGAACCAAAGCAAGAGAACTAACAAAGAAAGAATGTTGCCACAGGATGCCCAACTGCACCTTGATGAAGCTCTCAGAGGACAGGAGGACATGAAGGAGCAGGTGGCCATGGTGGAGCGCAGGAATAACCTGATGCAAGCAGAGATTGAGGAGCTGAGAGCTGCACTGGAGCAAACAGAGAGAGGCCGCAAAGTGGCGGAGCAAGAGCTGGTTGATGCCAGTGAGCGTGTCGGACTGCTGCACTCACAAGTACAAAAAATGACTAAATACTTGGAACAAATTCAGGATACATGATAAACTTTCATATAAAAATGTAGACTAAACTGACTGCTTATATCCCACAGAATACAAGTCTTATTAACACCAAGAAGAAGCTTGAGACTGATCTGATCCAGGTTCAAGGTGAGGTGGAAGATTCAGTACAGGAGGCCAGAAATGCAGAGGAGAAGGCCAAGAAGGCCATCACTGATGTGAGAGTTTACATTCTGCCTCTCTATCCTAATTTAAACAGTTATATGACTTTATATTTAGGTTCATGTGGCAACAAATGGAATATTCATAGAAGGTATTTTTAGCTATGATGTGAAGTGAAGACCAAGTATGGTAACCCATACACGGAATTTGTCCGCTCCATTTAACCAAGTTAGAGTTAGTGCACACACATCAGGAGCAGTGAGCAGCTATTTTTTGTTGTGACACCCAGAGAGCGATAAGGGGTTATGTGACTTGCTGAAGGGCCCCTCAGTCATTACCTGTCAGAATTGAGAATCAAACCCTTGACTTTCGGGTTACAAGTCCGACTCTCTAACCATTAGGCCACAACTGCCCATCTATATTGGTTAGTTCACTTAAATTGGCTTATATTTCAGGCTGCCATGATGGCTGAGGAGCTGAAGAAGGAGCAGGACACCAGTGCTCACCTGGAGAGGATGAAGAAGAACCTGGAGGTGACTGTCAAAGACCTGCAGCACCGTCTGGATGAGGCTGAAAGTCTGGCCATGAAGGGTGGAAAGAAACAGCTCCAGAAACTGGAGTCCAGGGTAAATTTGAGTGTTCAGGAGCTTAACAAAACTCATTCTTAGATGTACTGGTCGTGGCAGAGATTTGACAAGCAAAACAATAACTCTCTACTGAAGGTGCGCGAGTTAGAGTCTGAAGTTGAAGCCGAGCAGAGACGTGGAGCAGACGCTGTGAAAGGAGTGCGCAAATACGAGAGGAGAGTGAAGGAACTTACCTACCAGGTAAAACTAGTAGAATAAGAAATTTATCACCTTTTACAATATACAGTTTAACTAAGACCATGACCAATATTTACACCCAAAGACTGAGGAAGACAAGAAGAACGTGACTCGACTGCAGGATCTGGTAGACAAGCTGCAGCTGAAAGTGAAGGCCTACAAGCGGCAGTCTGAAGAAGCTGTAAGTATAATATCAAATCTTGAGCGTGAAGTTTTAATATTGATAAGAACGTTCAGTGCCATGAATGCACTGCTATGAAATGGGTTGAATATCTTGTGTAATCGTAACAGGAGGAACAGGCCAACACTCACCTGTCCAGGTACAGGAAGGTGCAGCATGAGCTGGAGGAGGCTCAGGAGCGCGCTGACATCGCAGAGTCCCAGGTCAACAAGCTGAGGGCCAAGAGCCGTGAAGTTGGAAAGGTATTGTGATTTTTTTTGCAAAAGGGGTAGGGGGTTCATCTTAATGTTCACTGCTTAATATACATGCGTTTCTGACTGGGGGAAAAACATGCAACTTAATTCTTGTAAATTTAAATTTCGTTTTATTTACTGCAGAGCAAGGATGAAGAATGAAGATATGACATCACACCACATCTACAAGCAAGCATATAATATGACTTGTACTGTGTCTTACATGTCCATTATTAAATGCAGTTTATCAAGGCGCTCTCTGTCTGTCTTTATTGTAGACTGGTAGAGCATGTCAAGATCAAGGGTTCAATTCTCAGGGAGTGCATGGACTAATAAAAAAGAATTCGTACCTTAAATCCAATTTATGTCGCTTAGGAAAGTTTCTACCAAATTTACAGGTGTGTAAATACCTAATTTACTTAATATCTCAAAATACTAATTTTAAAATTCAGCTAAATGAATAATAATTTCATCTGTCAAACATAATACAAAGCTATACAGTCCAAGCTCCTCACTTTTATTAATGAGTGAGAATTGCTGTGTGCAAATTAAATCTCAAATTCTTTAATAATAATTTTAATAATAAATTGATTATATTTATATAGCGCTTTATATAGCTCGGCACTCAAAGATCTTTACATTAGATTAGATTAGATTCAACTTTATTGTCATTACACAAGTACAGGTACAAGGCAACGAAATGCAGTTTGGGTCTAACCAGAAGTGCAATAGCAGCAAGTGTACAGAGCCTGGACACCTTCAAGGCAGAACTGAAGACTTTTTTATTTAGAAAGGCTTTTATGTGCTGATTTTATTGTTCTTAATATTCTGTAGCTATTGTATTGTTGCTCTTTTGTAGCACTTTGAGATTCTTTGGAATGAAAAGTGCGTTATAAATAAATCTATTATTAAGTGCAGGATATACAATGGTTCCGTAAGTGCAGTACATGGATATGTACTGAATAAATATAGAGTTGAATACTATTATAAACAGAATTTTCCAGATAGATTAGTCCTATGAATATGATATACAGATAACTATTATTGTGAACAGAATTTAAAGCTAGATATGTACTGAATATAATATACAGATGGCTATTACTATAAACAGAATTTTTACAGATATGTAAAATTAACATAATATACAGATGATTATTACTATTAACAGAGTTTACAGGTGAATGTGTACTATGAATATATATACAGATGGCTATTACTATAAACAAAATGTGAGCTTAGTATACTAATGTGATATATATAGAATGTGATAATATACAGAATGTGAGCATAATAAACAGATGGTTATTACTATAAACAGGATTTACAGATAGATATATGTAATAAGTAAGGCTAAATGAGCAGTATAACAGGACAGAAGCTATCCGAGTAAAAGTGCAATGGAAAGTAATTGCATATTACAGTTAAAGTACGGTATTGCAAATGTATATGTAAACAATTGGTACTGTAAATAAACAGTCGGCAGTGCAAATTGATATTCTAGTCAGGTGAGTAGTGCAAGATGCATATGTAAACAGTTGTTACTATGATAATAGTAATCAAAACTAACTTTAGCTGGAAAAAACATTTTTCAAGAGCCACTATAAAACCAAACCAATCTATGTTACCTTAAATTATATGTTTATCTCTGTAAAGCTGCTTTGAAACAATCTACATTGTTAAAAGCGCTATATAAATGAGGCTGACTTGACTTGACTTGATAGTCAGCAGTGCAAATTAACATTATAGCATTGCAAATAACAAATAACCAATAACAAAAATGGAGTTAGGTGTGAGGAGGGAGAGGAGAGATTATCAGTATATGAGGGGAGTGGGATCAGTGAGGGTTAGAGTTCAGTAAAGAGACAGCTCTGGGGAAAAAGCTGTTCTTGTGTACATTACATAGGGGGCACTTTTACATTTACATGGGGAAACTTAACATTCAATGATATTATTTATCTGAATGTATCAGAGTGAACAGCAGCGGTCCTAGTACTGAGCCTTGTGGTACGCCATACTGAACTTGTGATTGATAAGACATCTCTTCATTTACTGCTACAAACTGATAACGGTCAGATAAATATGATTTAAACCATGCTAATGCAATTCCACTAATGCCAACATAATTTTCAAGTCTATTTAAAGGAATGTTGTGGTCAATAGTATCAAATGCAGCACTAAGATCGAGTAACACCAATAGAGAGATACAACCACGATCGGATGATAAGAGCAAATAAGAGCAAATCATTTGTGACTCTAATGAGAGCTGTCTCAGTACTGTGATACGGTCTAAATCCTGACAAAAAAAATCATTGCAGATACCATTTCTTTCAAGAAAGGAACACAGTTGTGAAGATACTGCCTTTTCTAGTATCTCTGACAGAAAAGGTAGATTCCAGATCGGCCTGTAATTGACTAATTCTGTAGGATCAAGTTTTTTTAACAAATGGTTTATAATCATAGCCAGCTTAAAAGTTTTTGGTACGTATCCTAATGACAAAGATGAATTAATGATATTAAGAAGAGGATCTATGACCTCTGGAAGGATCTCTTTCAGTAGCTTAGTCGGTATAGGGTCTAACATACATGTTGTCGATTTAGATGATTTAACGAGTTTAGAAAATTCTTCCTCCCCTATAGCAATGAATGAATCAAATGTTTCGTCAGTGAGACTACAATGTCTGATGCGATACTGTAGTAGACGGTTGCATAGTTATAATTTTCTCCCTGATATTATAAATCTTGTAAATGAACAAGTTATTACTGCTGTGCTGCATGCAAAGGTCTGGGCTTGAAGCTTTCTTTTTCGTTAATTTAGACACCGATTCAAATAAATACCTAGGGTTTTGTTTATTTTCTTCTACTAGGGTTGAAAAATAAGCAGATCTAGCAGTTTTTAAGGCCTCTCTGTGTGAGTTAGTGTGTGTGTGTGTGTGTGTGTGTGTGTGTGTGTGTGTGTGTGTGTGTGTGTGTGTGTGTGTGTGTGTGTGTGTGTGTGTGTGTGTGTGTGTGTGTGTGTGTGAGTTGTACCACGGCATTTGACTATTTTCTTTAATCTTCTCTAAGCGCAATGGAGCAATAGGGATGGGCAATATGGACTTAAAAATATATCACGATATTTTCTGGAATTTATTGCGATAACGATATCAATTACAATATAAATATAATACCATATTCACCCCTGTTTTTGGCTACAAGTGATAGCTGCATGCAAAGTAAAATGTACCCTTAATCAAATAGGCTCCTATAAAATACCAAATACCGTACATAAAATTATTTAAAAAACAGCAAAAATCCAAACACCATCCCTTGCAGAAATGGAAACGTTGCATATATACGTTTCTTCTGTAGAAGTGCAGATAATGTTTAAATAGTGCAACTATACTGAAAAACATCACACAGTTCAAATCATTTACAAGTTTGAAATGTAAAAAAACTAACCACGAATTGTTATAGCTACTAATACTACTACTACGAATTCTGATACTAATAACAATATAAACCGCACTAAGGATTGATGAGCTGCTGGGTTCATGAATATTATTACGTCTGCGTTTGCGCATTAGTTTCTGCTTGCTCATTAAAGCTGAATAATTCCAAATCAACTCCATTATTTTTACAGGAAAATACAACAAATAAAATCATTTACATGTAGACGTCTTGTACACTTCAATTCAGCGTGGTAAGTAAGACTCTCTCTCTCTCTCTCATTGAGTGTGTGAGAAACACTAAGCGCTCTCAGCAAAGTGACAGCAAGTCGTTCGCCTCACACTAGTGTTTACTGCGCGTCAAATACACTGTATTCATTGAGATGAACTGATATAGTGGGCTTTACGGATCACTTGACGGAGAGCGAAACTCTCAAGAGCTCAGTCAGTGTTCGGCGAGATGGGCGGGTGAAAATCTATCTGTGTGTACCAGTTCCAGATTGTAGAGGTAGTAAAGATTGGTGTGTTCAATGCACACCGAACGCGAATAGAGCGTCAAATACGCGTCTATCGTGTCTAGTTAGACGCTTGAACATTCGCTCGAGTTCAAATTTTTCGACTTGCCCGTGGCAAACGCGTTGCCGAATTCACGTCATTCACGACGCGAATGATGCGTCTTTTATATTGACTTTGTATGTAATCTACTCGGGCAAATAATTAAATTCGCGTTTGGTGTGAACACACCATTACTTGTTTAGCGATAAACTTCACCTCAGCTTCACGTCCGCCTTCTGCCATGGGCGTGAGCTGCGAATGGGTCCCGTCATCAACTAGGCTTTATCGTTATTATCGCGGGAAGACAAATTGTTATCGTGAGGAAAAATTTTACCGGTATATCGCCCATCCCTACGGAGCAACTGTATCGAAAGTGCTGGAAAAGAGAGAGTTAAAAGTTTCTGTCGCAATATCAAGTTCTTCTAAGCTATCTGGGATGCTGAGATGATGAAACTGATCAGGAAGATTATTCATAAAGCAATCTTTAGTGGCAGAAGTGATAGGTCTAACATATTTGTAACACGGAGTCAGCTTTGAAGCCTTGGCTAAGTGAAGTTTACACGAGACTAGATAATGATCTGAGATCATTTAATGGCATCAACATTGATTCCATACAATAATATTAGATCTAGAGTATGATTGCCACAATGAGTAGGTCCTGACACGTGTTGTCTAACTCCAATCCCAATGTATCTTTTTCCGTTATCTATATGTATTTTAAAATCACCAACAATTAAGACTCTGATAATAAATCAGCAAATTCTTTGATAAAGTCTGTATGTTACCCTGGTGGCCTACACAACTCTCAAACGTGATTTATCATTTACACTGGATAGTGTTACTGTCACAGTGTGGTGCAGGCAGAAGAAGAGGGAGAATAAAAAGTTCCAATGCAAACTTTTACTAAAAATATAATTCAAACAGACAGGCAGAGGGTTCACACACACTTAGTAGGACGGAGATCGCACTACGAGCAATGTAACACACAGAGCTTAAATACATAGGGAAACAGATCAGGGAAACGAGACACAGCTGAAAAGACTAACGAGGTAACAGGTGAGACAGATTAACTAATAAGGGTTACCACTTGTTTACAAATGTTTACTCACTTTGCTGGGGAAGTTCGTGTTAGCCAAATCTGCGCGGATATAGCGCAAATACGCAACTCATGAGTCCTCATGATATATTAAATACAGCGTATTGCGCAGAATCTGCGCATTTCTGGCTTACTTGAACACACACGTCACTAAGCAACAAATAACGGCGCACTTGTTCACTTGCATTGAAGTAATAGCGAATATTAAAAAGCATTTGGTTAACAGAAAAGACATTGTTATTTTCTAACATCCTGACAATTTTCATTTATATATTTCGGTTACACACCACATCCCTTGTTTGAGTTTTAGCGAGTTTAATATATATTTTTTGATCGTCATTCATTCATTCATTCATATAGTAGGCAAGGCTAGCGTGGGTGAAACTGCACACGATGTCAGACAGTGCTAATATTGTCGACCTGATTTTGGCGAAGTCATTTGAAAGTCTTCCTTACGAGGAAAAGCTTAAAATTAAACAGAAGGGCAGATCAACACCTAAGATTGATTTAGTGCAAAAAATAGGGAAAAATAACAGGTCCTTTCAGCTCTCCTGGTATGACAAAATTAGCTGGCTGACTGGAAGTGCTGTGACAAATAAAATGCACTGCTGGCCATGCCTCTTAATGAAACCATTTCACGGATGTGTTGTTTGGTCAAAGGTGGGGTTTGAAGATCTGTCTAACTTTGACAGGGCATATAAAAGACATGAAAAGAGCCATGAACATGTGAGTGCATGTGCAAGATTAAGTTGCATGGACAGGATCAGGGTTGAGCAATCATCCAACAAAGGGGAATTACAGGGAGTTCACAGAAACATTAGCTAAATATGAAAATATAAATAGTCACTGGAAAAGACGCCTAGTTGGTACGACAGAGTCACAGAGCATTTTCTTGAAAAGGAACGCAGGTGTAGGATTACAAATTTTATTTTAAATGTATAATTGAGCTTCCAATACAATAGCATAGAAACTGAGAAAGTTTATTAGTGTGAATTTTGTATCTAAGGTAAATGATGTCACAAACCTGCCTGTTCCTGCCTGTCCAGCTCTCTATTGTAAGTTAAATTGGTCAGAGCACTGAGACTATCACCTTTTGTCTTTATGCACTGCCTGGCCATTAAGATAATGTGAAGGTATCGGTGAAGAGTCTGGCTGATTGGATTAGGATATTTACATTACACTGTTATGCTGATTGGATTAGGATTGGTAACACTCTCAGTCTAGGGCACATCCTTAACCCAGATGCCTCATTTGCATGCTTTTGTTTCCACCTTTATGTAACTCCTCCTCCTGAAAGGGTATATGAACTAAATGTATACTGCCTTAGTTAGACTTGATTGAGATGACTACAGCGACGAAATAAAGAACTTATACCTCAACAATCTCCTGGTCTGCAACTCTATCTTTTCTACACTTGAGAAGAAGAAGTTCACAACAGATGGTGCCCTGTGACCCGGATGGAGAAACTGAAACTCAACAAAGAATGAACTTTTGAAACTTCAAAGCTCAAAGATCTCAACAAAGATCTGACTTTCCAGTTCCAGACTGAATCTTTTGAATCCAGAAAGATCTCAACAAAGCTGCCTGAGTTCGCGAACTGAATCTCAACAAAGATCTCAACAAAGCTGACTGTGTTCCAGAACTGAATCTCAACAAAGATCTCAACAAAGCTAACTGAGTTCCAGAACCAAGCTCAACAAAGATCTCTGACTGAGTTTCCAGACGGAATTTTTTCCATACAACAATAATTTGGTGAGTTTCACTCCATTCAAAGAACCGTTGAAAAACCAGTAAAAATTATCCTCTGTGCCGTCAGAGAAAGAGTTATCAGACAGCTGTAGTGTTTGATTACCCAAAGTTATCCTTTAGAAGTTGTCTTTTAAAGATGAAAATATATCCTCTGTTCAGGCAGGGACGTTTTTAACATCACATGTTAAAAAGATATCCTCTGTGTCAGGCAGGGAAGATTAGTATTATTTTGCTAATTATTTGTTTTGTTGTTTGTTACCTTGTGGTGTTACCCTCTAAAAAATTTCTTTTAGAGAAGAGAGTTTGATCCTCTGAATAGTCAGGGAAGTTGTTGGTATCCTCTGTGCAGACAGGGAAGATTTTAGCATTCAAGTTAAAATATTGTTAGCCTCTGTGCAAGCAGAGAAGAGGTAGTCTTACAGGCTATTTATTTTGGTTACCCTTTTAAAAGTTTTTTCTTTTAGAGAGGAAAGTTTGATCCTCTGTTTCAGGCAGGGAAGAGTTAGCAATACATGCTAGTAATTTTGTTTTATCCTCTAAAAAGTTAGGAAGGTGAAAGATCCTTTCCGTTTCTTTCAGGGAAGATTAGCGTAACGTGCTAATATTTTGTGTTTCATCCTCTGTTTCTGGCAGGGAAGTTAAATGTGATGTGTTGGTAACAAGGAAGGTTTATCAACAGTTTGATCTGTGACATAAGTGTAGACTCTTTTGATCAGAGAAGTTTTAGTGTTTTTGATTGTGTGATAAAGAAATCCACAAAATGGTTAGAACGAATGCTAGGCTGGTTCCAACAACTGAAAAATTTGGTCTTGCGACTCCTTTGTGGTCAGATAGTGAATTTAAAACACTGTTAGGAGAACAAATGAACCTAATAGTCACTGAGAAAGTTAGAAAAGAACTAACGCAGAAATATGAGATTCATCCAGACAAAACTTGGTCGGTAGATGAGTGTAAAAAAGTACTAGGAGCAAGTATTCGCAAGAACAATGTGAAAGGCATAATATGTTGCCATAGAGAATTTGGTTTAGCACTAGCTACAGAACAGTCTAAACGCAACTCAGAGCTAGAGAAACAGATTAATGAGCTCCGGGCTAAAGTTTCCTCTTTAACCAAGAAATTGAACCGCAACAAAGATGCAGAAAAAACTGATGGGGAAGAAGTAAGTCAGCCTGATAACATTTACCCTGATTTACGAACGTTCTTTGAAACAGATGTAGCCGTCCAATCAGTCACTGATAAGCCTGTTAATTCAGTTTATGTGTGTGGAGCTAGAAAAAGATCACAGGGAATTGAGGAAAATGAAAGTGTTTCTACCCACCCTTATGTAGTCCGAATACAAACTGTCGCAAAAGCCCTTGGACCTAAGGATATAGAACGACTCTCTGAGAGTTTACCCTCACCACGTAAACAGTTTTCTGAATTTAGAAGGGCATTCATAGGCAAAATTCGTCTATATGACATGTCGTTAACAGAAGTCACACAGTTAATGTCACAAATTTTAACTGATTCTGAATTCAACAGTTTTGAATCTGCAGTGACTTCTGAACTACAACATGCCAGTAGAGGCGATATGAGAGAAGGTGTTTTGAAAATCCTAAAGACTATCTTAGGACCCAAAATAGACTGGTCTAGAGTTACTAGCTGTGTACAAAAGAAAGAAGAAACGGTAAATGAATATACTGAACGGTTTTGTCAGTCAGCCATAACTTACAGTGGAATAGTGGATGATTCCGAAAGTGTGCTCGATGACAAAGGACCACTAATTCGTATCTGGTCAGATGGCCTTGTAGCCGAATACAGAAGAGCTTTGCCATTCCTAGATCTAACTTGGTCTAACAGAACTCTCAGAAGTAACGTTGACAGGTTAGCTGCATGGGAAAGAGATGCTGATGTTAAAACCAAAGTGAGAGTAGCAGCAGCAGCTACATTTAGCACAGCAAAACAAGAAAACAGGTGGTCTAAAAAAGAAGGGAGCTGCCACTATTGTGGAAGATTAGGACATTGGGAGAAAGAGTGTAGGAAGAAATTGCAAGATACAAAAAGAAATGCTATGCATAATTCTGCTCCTTCTCAGCCTGCTTACAACCCGGAAGCAGTTCCGCAAGTGTCCACTGAAACTTTAGGACAGCTTGTTCAGGCTCTTTTAAGAGCACAAAAAGACCAGGAAAAAAACTAATTGTTGGGGCTGTGAGTAGCTACCTTACCCCTGTAATACATCATAATGACACAAGAATTTTTGTGAAAGGTAGCATACAAGAGAAAGAAATTGATTTTTTGCTTGATACAGGTGCAGAAATTACCATAATTCCTACAAAATTGGCTAAAGGTTTAGACATTCCGTACAAGAAAACCAAATTTTCTTTAACTGGCGTAATAGGTGAAGATTCCGATTTGTATGAAACCCCGCCCATAGATGTACAATTTGGCCCAAAAACTCTGACTACAAAATTGTTATGTGCTCCATTAAATACAGGTGCAATTTTAGGCATGGATCTCCTGAGACAAATACATCTAACTTTAGACGTGTCCTCAGAATCTGCTAGCATTCAAATTTCCTCAGCACAAGTTTCTACCAATAATGTAATCCCTCCAGAGTATGCTTTCTTACAGAATCATCCAATTTGGGCTAAAGACAAGGATGATTGTGGTTTGTTGACAGGTGTAGAACCAATAAAATTGACGGGGACTCCACCTCCGGTCACCAAACAATATCCGATCAATAAGGAAGCTATACAGGGGATCAAACCTATTGTAGAAAAGTTGCTGACGCAAGGAGTGCTAGTTAAAACCAACAGTCCCTGTAACTCACCCATTTGGCCCATCAAGAAATCCAATGGGACATGGAGACTTACAATAGACTACAGAGTAGCCAATAAAAATATTGATAAAATCACCCCTCTAGTGGCAGATCCTTCCACAATTTGTAATGGCATACCATTAGAGAGTAAGATTTTTTCAGTAATTGATATGTCTAATGGATTCTTTTCTGTACCGTTGCACTCTGACAGCCAGCCATGGTTAGCTTTCACAGTTGACTATGAGCAATACCAGTGGACACGTTTTGTCACGATTCATGAGTTCGCTGTTTTCTTCATGTCTCGTGTCATTGTTGTTGTGTGTGTGTGAGTGGGCGTGGCCGCTCGTGCCACTGATCAGCGTGCCAGCTGATCTCGTTCCCTGCACCAGCTGCTGCCAATTCACTCACCTATAAAGACTCAACACACTCTCCTCTCTTTGTCAGATCGTTGGTTTGGTGTTCTCTGTGTCGTGCTTCGTGTTCCTGTCGCAGTCTGTTCCAGTTGAGTTCCTGTTCGGTGTCTTCGTGTCCTGTCTCGTCTGGATGTCCATCTGCACTGGATTCACCATCACCCGCACCGGTATCACCACCACCTGCACGCTGACCACTGAGTCCCTGCGCCACCATCTGCAGTGTTCCTCGTGATTGTCTTTGTGTCTTCTGACCATTAATAAAAGAGTCAACTTGCATTTGCTTCCGTCCAGTTCTTGTGACAGAACGATCTGACCTACAATGGAAGCAGCAGGGGAAACAGCCTCTTCCTTGGAAGACTTCATCAAGACCTGCATGGCGCGGATGGATTCCCAGGAGAGGAATACTAATGAATCGGGTCGAGCTATTCAAGCTCTTGTGGCGCAGGTGTCCGAGCTCACCCAGCGATTCCAACTGATGCAAGCTCCCACTGCGCCACCCACACCAGCCGTTCCTCTCGTACCACCAGAGAGCGCCTCCCAGTCAGAGCCCCGCTTACCTGTTCCTGAGTCCTACAACGGTGAGCCGAACTTTTGCAGAGCATTCCTAACTCGCTGTTCGATGCACTTCTCTTTGCAGCCCAGGACCTTTGCCAGTGAACGCAGTAAGGTCGCGTTCGTGCTCACTCTTCTGACTGGGAAGGCAGCGCTATGGGGAACGGCGGTGTGGGAGAACCAAGACTCGTGCTGTAACTCGTTCCAGACACTCGCCGCCGAGATGAGAAGAGTTTTTGACCGTGCGGTCGCGGGAAGAGAGGCGGCCCGGATTCTAGCAGACCTCAAGCAAGGTGAAGGATCTGTATCTGATTACTCTATCGAGTTCCGGACCTTGGCGGCAGAGTGTCAGTGGAACGAGGAGGCGCAGTGGGATATGTTCCTGCATGGGCTGGCTGACCGCGTCCAGAGAGAGATTTATGCCCTGGACTTACCTACTACCCTCAATGGGCTGATCGAGTTGGCACTCCGTGTGGACTCCCGACTCTCCAGAGTCGAATCTCGGAGGTTACCCGCACGGGTATCTGGAGCGGCGGAGACTTCGCGAACCAGCGGCGGGGACGCGGTCAGCCCCGTCTACGATCACGAGCCCATGCAGGTCGGGCGAGCTCGGCTTTCCCGGGAGGAGAAGGAGAGGCGGAGGTCCCAGGGCCTTTGCCTTTACTGTGGTGCAGCAGGACATTTTGCTTTCAACTGCCCGGTAAAAGGCCAAGCCCGGCAGTAAACCTGAGGCTACTGTCGGGTGGGATCTCCGCCGAGAAGACCTCATCAACATCAACGCTCCTCCCGGTAAGACTCAGGTGGTCCGTTCACTCTCACGACTGTCAAGCACTACTGGACTCTGGGGCTGAAGGTAACTTCATGGACCACACTTTTGCACTCAGGATTCAGGTTCCCCTTCTACCCCTCAGTCACACCATCGCAGTGCACGCGATTAACGGACAAACACTCCCTACCATCTCTTATACCTCTGGACCCCTCACACTCAGCGTATCCGGCAACCATTCCGAAACCATCTCTTTTTATATCTTGGACTCCCCCCTGGCACCCATTGTTTTAGGTCATCCCTGGCTCCTCAAGCACAATCCCAAAATAGACTGGCAGCAGAGATCAGTGTCTGAATGGAGCAATAAATGTCATGAGTCCTGTCTTGTGTCTGCTTGTCCGTCTGTTTCTGTTTGTACGTTTCAGGAGGAAGCAGCGGACTTGTCAAGCGTGCCCACGGAGTACCTAGACCTGAAGGAGGTGTTCAGTAAGTCTCGTGCTGCTTCTCTTCCTCCGCATCGTCCCTATGACTGTGCTATAGAGTTATTGCCAGGTACGTCTCCGCCTAAAGGCAAGTTATATTCACTTTCTGTCCCAGAGAGGGAGGCTATGGAGAAATATATTTCTGATTCTCTAGCAGCGGGGTTCATCCGTCCCTCCTCTTCTCCAGCGGGGGCGGGGTTCTTTTTTGTGGGGAAGAAGGATGGGTCTTTGCGACCTTGTATTGACTACCGGGGGCTGAACAACATCACGGTAAAGAATACTTATCCTTTGCCGTTGATGTCTTCAGCCTTCGAGAGGTTGCAAGGAGCATCTATCTTCACAAAGTTGGATTTACGTAATGCCTATCATTTGGTCCGCATCAGGAGGGGGGATGAATGGAAGACTGCTTTTAATACCCCCAGGGGGCACTTTGAATACTTGGTCATGCCTTTCGGCTTGTCCAACTCCCCAGCGGTCTTCCAGGCACTCGTCAATGACGTGCTGCGAGATATGGTCGACCAATTCATATATGTCTACCTGGATGACATATTGATTTTTTCTTCTTCTCTCCAGGAACACGTGCAGCACGTTCGACGAGTGCTTCAGAGACTGCTAGAGAATGGGCTTTTTGTCAAGGCGGAGAAATGCGCTTTTCATGCACAGTCTGTTCCTTTCCTTGGGTACATTGTGTCGTCTGAGGGAGTGCGTATGGATCCTGAGAAGGTTAAGGCTGTGGTAGATTGGCCAAGTCCAGATTCCCGTAAGGCCCTACAGAGGTTTTTGGGGTTCGCCAATTTTTACCGACGATTTATTCGCAATTTCAGCCAACTAGCCTCGCCTCTGACCGCCTTGACCTCTCCCAGAACGGCGTTCAGGTGGTCAGACGCAGCGGAAGCTGCGTTTGCCAAACTGAAAGGCCGCTTTGTTTCAGCCCCCATCCTGGTTACCCCTGATTCATCACGTCAGTTTGTGGTGGAGGTCGATGCGTCAGAGGTGGGGGTAGGTGCAGTACTATCCCAACGCTCTCTCACAGACGACAAGATGCACCCATGCGCGTTTTTGTCCCATCGATTATCCCCTGCCGAACGTAACTATGATATTGGTAATAGAGAGTTGTTGGCAGTCAAATTGGCATTGGAGGAATGGCGCCACTGGTTAGAAGGGTCGGGGGTACCTTTTGTCGTCTGGACAGACCATAAGAATTTGGAATATATCAGAACTGCTAAAAGATTGAACTCTAGGCAGGCTCGGTGGGCACTTTTTTTCGGACGTTTTGACTTTTCTCTCTCGTACCGCCCGGGCTCCAAAAACATCAAGCCCGATTCTTTATCGCGCATTTTTGACCGTTCCGATCGCCCGTCTACTCCCGAGAGCATTTTTCCAGAGACTCTAATTATCTCTACTCTCACATGGGAGGTCGAATCGAAGGTCAAGACGGCCTTACAAGGGGTAACGCCTCCGGTCGGTTGCCCACCGAACCGTTTATTTGTGCCAGAGGAATTACGGTCCGACGTTGTTCAGTGGGGGCATTGTTCCAATGTGGCTTGTCATCCAGGAGTTAGCCGCACTACATCTTTAGTCAAGCAACGATTTTGGTGGCCTCGTATGGCTCGCGACGTTCACAGTTTTGTTTTGGCTTGCTCAGTTTGTGCCACTGGTAAGACTTCCAATCGACCCCCAGATGGGCTCCTTCAACCGCTGCCGGTTCCTTCGAGACCCTGGTCCCACATCGCTCTAGATTTCGTCACCGCCCTCCCACCCTCTCAGGGTAACACGGTAGTTTTAACCGTGGTGGACCGGTTCTCGAAGGCGGCCCACTTTATTCCCTTGCCCAAATTGCCCTCAGCCAAGGAAACAGCGGTAACAGTCGTTAACCACGTCTTTCGGTTACATGGCCTCCCGACAGACGTGGTTTCCGACAGAGGTCCCCAATTTGTGTCCAAATTTTGGCAAGAATTTTGTAGATTACTGGGTGCGACTGTTAGTTTGTCCTCAGGGTTTCATCCCCAGAGCAATGGCCAAACTGAGAGAGCCAACCAAGATTTGGAGAGAACGTTGCGATGTATGGTTTCCAAGAATCCTTCCTCATGGAGCCAACAACTGTCAATGGTGGAGTACGCCCACAATTCATTACCAGTATCATCCACGGGCCTATCTCCGTTTGAGTGTAGCATAGGGTACCAGCCACCAATTTTTCCTAGTCTGGAACCCGAGGTCGCGGTTCCCTCCGCTCACGCCTTTGTCCAGAGGTGTCATCGCACTTGGACTAGAGCCCGAGAGACTCTACTCCAAGTGGGAGCGCGCACCAAGGCCAAGGCTGATCGCCACCGGCGGAGGCCTCCCGTATACGTCGTCGGTTCCAAAGTGTGGCTTTCTACCAAGAACATTCCTCTCCGCTCCGTCTCGAATAAGCTTGCTCCCAAATTCATTGGTCCGTTTACTGTCACCAAAATCATTAGTCCGGTGGCAGTCCGCCTCAATCTTCCTCCAGTGTACAGGAGAATTCATCCCGTGTTTCATGTATCCAAAATTAAGCCCGTTTTTCGTTCTCGTATTAATCCGCCTGTCCCGGTTCCCCCACCGCCGCGACTCGTAGACGGGGAGACCACATATTCGGTTTATCGTATTCTGGACTCAAGGCGGAGGGGACGCGGGTTCCAGTACTTGGTGGACTGGGAGGGTTACGGTCCGGAGGAGAGAAGTTGGGTGCCTGCTAGAGACATTCTGGATCACTCCCTTATTGATGATTACAATCGACAGGTAAGGGAGTCTGGGGACGCCAGGAGGCGTCCCTAGGAGGGGGGGTACTGTCACGATTCATGAGTTCGCTGTTTTCTTCATGTCTCGTGTCATTGTTGTTGTGTGTGTGTGAGTGGGCGTGGCCGCTCGTGCCACTGATCAGCGTGCCAGCTGATCTCGTTCCCTGCACCAGCTGCTGCCAATTCACTCACCTATAAAGACTCAACACACTCTCCTCTCTTTGTCAGATCGTTGGTTTGGTGTTCTCTGTGTCGTGCTTCGTGTTCCTGTCGCAGTCTGTTCCAGTTGAGTTCCTGTTCGGTGTCTTCGTGTCCTGTCTCGTCTGGATGTCCATCTGCACTGGATTCACCATCACCCGCACCGGTATCACCACCACCTGCACGCTGACCACTGAGTCCCTGCGCCACCATCTGCAGTGTTCCTCGTGATTGTCTTTGTGTCTTCTGACCATTAATAAAAGAGTCAACTTGCATTTGCTTCCGTCCAGTTCTTGTGACACGTTTGCCACAGGGATTTCAAAACTCCCCAACCATATACCATCAGGCTGTCAGACGTGATTTGTGTGACCCAGAATGTCCGGTAAAACAGTCCACTATGATCCAATATGTCGATGATATTTTGATTTCCTCAACAGATCACGAGGTACATCAAACTGAATTGGCATCATTGTTGGACTATTTGCATAAGAAAGGACACAAATGCAGCTTTCACAAAGCTCAAATTGCTAAAAAGCAAGTCACATTTCTGGGTCAAACAATTGGTGCAGGAAATAGATCCATTACACAGGATCGAGCGGCTTCAGTCAAAGCCATACCCCCGCCTACTACCATTAAAACACTCCGATCATTTTTAGGAACAGCAGGTTACTGTAGACCTTGGATTGAAGACTATGCCTCAATTGCACAGCCGCTCTATGACTTGTTGAAAGGCCATGGTAAAGATTCTGATACTGTTTGTATGGAAGAATGTCACCTCAAAGCGTTCAATGATTTGAAGAGAGCACTATGTCAAGCACCAGCATTAGGAATTGCCCAAACTGATAGACCATTTGTGCTTTATGTCCATGAACATTTAAGCTTCATGACTGCATGTCTAATGCAAGATCATGGGGGCAGTTTACGCCCAATTCATTACTATTCTGGTAAACTTGACATAGTAGCTCAAGGTATGGGCCCATGCCTCAGAGCAGTACAGGCAGTGCATCTAGCGCTTCAGGCTTCATCAGGAATGGTGTTAGGACAGTCTGTAAACGTAAGATGTCCGCACGCAGTGTCCGCATTAATGAATCAAGCAAAAGTCACTTCTGTCACTTCCTCTCGCTGGGGAAATTGGTTGGCAACTCTCACAGCCCCGAATATTGTCTTACAGCGTGCACCTGTCACGAATCCGTCCTCATGTATGATGTCTGCTATGACTGAAGTTTTGTTAGAGGATGAAGGAGAAATGACACACGATTGTGTTACGCTTACATATACACCTATGAGTGAAATAAAAGAAACTCCCACAGAGAATTCAGAATTTGAGTTGTTTGTTGACGGTTCAGCTCAAGTAATTGAAGGTAACAGACGAGCAGGTTATGCAGTAACGTCCACCACGGAAGTGTTAGCTTCAGGACGTCTTCCAGATCATTTTTCAGCTCAAGCTGCAGAACTAGTAGCCCTAACAAGAGCATGCACGCTAGCTTCAGGATCAGTTGCTAATATCTACACAGATTCCAGATATGCTTTTGGGGTAATTCATGATTTTGGTGTCATTTGGCAAACCAGACAGTTTCTAACTTCTGCTGGATCCCCCATTAAGCATGCTGAATTAGTGAAAGATCTAATGTTTTCCATGAAACTTCCAAAGAAATTAGCAGTGATCAAAGTGAAAGCACATCTCACAACTAATACTACGGAAGCTAAAGGTAATGCTCTTGCTGATATGGCAGCTAAACAGGCTTGTTTCTATGCAACTGTACAAGTGTGTTCAGGTAGTGCAGCACAGAAGACAATTATGCCTCCTGAATCAATAATTGATCTGTACAAAGACGTTCCTCTGTATGAAGCATGGACATGGTTAGACAAAGGAGCCACAGTGGATTCATCTGGTTGCTGGACCAAAGGGGGAAAGTATGTCGCTCCCGAATCACTGCTGCCATATTTGGCTCAACAAATACACAGTTTAGGTCACAGTGGTCCAGCAACGATGAATCACAGGTTCTCAAATCAGTGGTGGAATCCAAAATTCAGAAATGTAGCCACAGAAACAGCCAAGAGGTGTGTTACATGTCAGAAAAATAATGATATACCAGCAGCCACTACACCAGCAGCACATACCCCAGCTCCACCAGGACCATTTCGTCACCTGCAAGTTGATTACATATCATTGCCTCGTTGTAAGGGAAAAACTGATGTTTTGGTAGTAATAGACAAGTTCTCAAGATGGGTAGAAGCTTATCCAACAGGGCGTGCTACAGCTGCACATACTGCTAAATGTCTTGTCACTGATTTCATTCCCAGATGGGGATTACCAGATTGGATTGACTCAGATCAAGGTACACACTTCACAGGACAGATAGTCAAGGAAGTGTCTAGAATGTTGCAGATTAAGTGGAACCTTCACTGCCCCTATAGGCCACAAGCATCAGGACAGGTTGAACGTGCAAACAGAACAATCAAAATCAGGCTAAGCAAAATGCATCAGGAAGGAGTACCATGGGTTGAAGCGTTGCCAGCAGTACTGTGTAGTATGAGAGCATCACCTAACAGAACAGTAGGACTGAGCCCTCATGAGATTATTACTGGACGCCCCATGCAGATGCCAGGTGTGATTGATCTTAGAAATGCTGATGTACACATTACCTCAGATGCCCTGATTGCTTACTGTGAAAACCTAACAAAGGCGGTACAGAGTGCCAGAGGGAGAGTTGAGTCATGTTGGCAGACTTCACCAGAAGGGGGACACACAATCATCCCAGGTCAATGGGTCATGATAAAGTCATTCAGAAATAAGCCATTAGAACCAAAGTGGCATGGGCCACATCAAGTGATGTTGATTACAGCCGCTGCAGTATTGTGTCAGGGAAGGAAAACCTGGACTCATTGTACACACTGTAAGGTTGTTCCCCCACCAACAGGGATAGGTTAGGACACAGAACCAGTGAGGAGCCCCGGGAAGAACCGAATGCAATAGGCTTCGAGGGTTAACCCTGGGGTGAAGACTTCCCTCATAGGCCCTATCCTAGTCCATCCTTACCTCACTGTTCTTTAGGTGTCAAAGGAATTAAGAAATAGGGAGAGATGGAACGACAATAGCAGACCCAGAAAAAGTTTACAACCCTAGTGTTTGAACAAATACTGCTCTACTGCTTAGCAGACTCGGAAGTTTACAACCCTAGTGTTTGAACAAATACTGCTCTCCTGTCTTTTGTTTTCTTTCTTACTCTGTGCAGATACCACTGATGACTTCCCGAGACCCATACGCACTGACCTCGTCATCTGCGTATGAAGCCACAAGAAAACCTCAAGAAACAACTTGACCCTCTTCCGAGCCAACTATCACAAAAGGATAAAGAAAAGAAAAAGAAAAAAATACACAACGCAGAGACTCACATACGAAACCTTCAGTCATCCATCAACATGATCAAGATTGTCGTACCAGTAACATCACAGACACTCTCGCTTCGCACAAGATAATGATCTTACAGAACAGAGTGGCCTTAGATTACATTCTAGCAACGGAAGGAGCCTGCACCATCATCGGACCTGAGTGCTGCACCGGGTTTTAATGGATCCAACAGAGAACTTGAACAAAATCCAACAAGACATTCTTGATCTTTCAGCAAAATTACACCAGATGACTGAAGTAAATTTTTCATGGTTCGGAAACTTGATTGGGAAACCCTGGCTGTGGATAAAGGAAATAGCAATTCTGCTGTTATTTCTTCTAATAGCGTACTATCTATGCGTCCACAGTATCAAGTGTTTCATTCAACAAATGACTCACGCCCCTCACAAAGAAATGACAGTTCCAAACAGAAAAGACTATTACCCTTAAGAACTTCACGGACCCTAAATTTGCATGTTTGTTTCTGTGTCAGCATGCAATTGCAGAAAAGCAAACATAGAACACGCATTATGTGCCTGTAACGATCACAAGTTACAAGAATGAACTTTTAAGTCTTTAAATTTGTATTTTGTGAGAGTTATTTAGAACTCTCAAAGGGGGAACTGTAGGATTACAAATTTTATTTTAAATGTATAATTGAGCTTCCAATACAATAGCATAGAAACTGAGAAAGTTTATTAGTGTGAATTTTGTATCTAAGGTAAATGATGTCACAAACCTGCCTGTTCCTGCCTGTCCAGCTCTCTATTGTAAGTTAAATTGGTCAGAGCACTGAGACTATCACCTTTTGTCTTTATGCACTGCCTGGCCATTAAGATAATGTGAAGGTATCGGTGAAGAGTCTGGCTGATTGGATTAGGATATTTACATTACACTGTTATGCTGATTGGATTAGGATTGGTAACACTCTCAGTCTAGGGCACATCCTTAACCCAGATGCCTCATTTGCATGCTTTTGTTTCCACCTTTATGTAACTCCTCCTCCTGAAAGGGTATATGAACTAAATGTATACTGCCTTAGTTAGACTTGATTGAGATGACTGCAGCGACGAAATAAAGAACTTATACCTCAACAATCTCCTGGTCTGCAACTCTATCTTTTCTACACTTGAGAAGAAGAAGTTCACAACACAGGGCAGAATTTACTTTTAAATAAATGGACAATTCTATGATGTAGGCCGAAAATGAGCTTCCCCTCTTTGAGAGACCAGCAGCCGCCACTGTAGGAGTGGTAAGGGTGAGAGTAAGGGTGAGAATAGGAGTGGTAAAGGTGAGAAAAGGAGTGGTAAGGGTGAGAATAGGAGTGGTAAAGGTGAGAATAGGAGTGGTCAAGGATGAGAATAGGTGTGGTAAGGGTGAGAATAGGAGTGGTAAAGGTGAGAATAGGAGTGGTCAAGGGTGAGAATAGGTGTGGTAAGGGTGAGAATAGGTGTGGTAAAGGTGAGAATAGGAGTGGTCAAGGGTGAGAATAGGTGTGGTAAGGGTGAGAATAGGAGTGGTAAAGTGAGAATAGGAGTGGTAAGGGTGAGAATAGGAGTGATAAATGTGAGAATAGGAGTGGTAAGGGTGAGAATAGGAGTGGTAAAGGTGAGAATAGGAGAGGTAAGGGTGAGAGTAAGGGTGAGAATAGGAGTGGTAAAGGTGAGAATAGGAGTGGTAAGGGTGAGAGTAAGGGAGAGAATAGGAGTGGTAAGGGTGAGAATAGGAGTGGTAAGGGTGAGAATAGGAGTGGTCCAGGGTGAGAATAGGTGTAGTAAGGGTGAGAATAGGTGTGGTAAAGGTGAGAATAGGTTTGGTAAGGGTGAGAATAGGAGTGGTAAAGGGGAGAATAGGAGTGGTCAAGGGTGAGAATAGGTGTGGTAAGGGTGAGAATAGGAGTGGTAAAGTGAGAATAGGAGTGGTAAGGGTGAGAATAGGAGTGGTAAATGTGAGAATAGGAGTGGATAACGGTGAGAGTTAGGGTGAGAATAAGAGTGATAAAGGTGAGAAAAGGAGTGGATAACAGTGAGAGTAAGGGTGAGAATAGGAGTGGTAAGGGTGAGAATAGGAGTGGTAAAGGTGAGAATAGGAGTGGTAAATGTGAGAATAGGAGTGGATAACGGTGAGAGTTAGGGCGAGAATAAGAGTGATAAAGGTGAGAAAAGGAGTGGATAACAGTGAGAGTAAGGGTGAGAATAGGAGTGGTAAGGGTGAGAATAGGAGTGGTAAAGGTGAGAATAGGAGTGGTAAGGGTGAGAATATGAGTGGTAAGGATGGGACTAGGAGTGTTAAGGGTGAGAATAGGTGTGGTAAGGGTGACAATAGGAGTGGTAAGGGTGAGAATAGGAGTGGTAAAGGTGAGAATAGGTTTGGTAAGGGTGAGAATAGGAGTGGTAAAGGTGAGAATAGGAGTGGTCAAGGGTGAGAATAGGTGTGGTAAGGGTGAGAATAGGAGTGGTAAAGTGAGAATAGGAGTGGTAAGGGTGAGAATAGGAGTGGTAAATGTGAGAATAGGAGTGGATAACGGTGAGAGTTAGGGTGAGAATAAGAGTGGTAAAGGTGAGAAAAGGATGAGAATAGGAGTGGTAAGGGTGAGAATAGGAGTGGTAAGGATGAGAATAGGAGTGTTAAGGGTGAGAATAGGAGAGGTAAGGGTGAGAATATGAGTGGTAAGGGTGAGAATAGGAGTGTTAAGGGTGAGAATAGGAGTGTTAAGGGTGAGAGTAAGGGTGAGAATAGGAGTGGTAAAGGTGAGAATAGGAGTGGTAAGGGTGAGAGTAAGGGTGAGAATAGGAGTGGTAAGGGTGAGAATAGGAGTGGTAAAGGTGAGAATAGGAGTGGTAAGGGTGAGAATAGGAGTGGTAAGGGTGAGAATAGGAGTGGTAAGGGTGAGAATAGGAGTGGTAAGGATGGGAATAGGAGTGGTAAGGGTGGCAATAGGAGTGGTAAGGGTGAGAATAGGAGTGGTAAAGGTGAGAATAGGTTTGGTAAGGGTGAGAATAGGAGTGGTAAAGGTGAGAATAGGAGTGGTCAAGGGTGAGAATAGGTGTGGTAAGGGTGAGAATAGGAGTGGTAAAGTGAGAATAGGAGTGGTAAGGGTGAGAATAGGAGTGGTAAATGTGAGAATAGGAGTGGATAACGGTGAGAGTTAGGGTGAGAATAAGAGTGGTAAAGGTGAGAAAAGGAGTGGATAACAGTGAGAGTAAGGGTGAGAATAGGAGTGGTAAGGGTGAGAATAGGAGTGGTAAGGGTGAGAATAGGAGAGGTAAGGGTGAGAATATGAGTGGTAAGGATGGGAATAGGAGTGGTAAGGGTGAGAATAGGAGTGGTAAGGGTGGGAGAGTGAGAAAGGAAGGCAGGATGAGGATTCTATCCGGACCCAATCTGGTGAGTGGTTTATGAAATGTGAACCTTGCCAGTAAGTCAGAGCTCTTAGGTTACAAACCCAATAATACAAATACAAATTTGGGAGAGCCAGCCGCCACCCTTTTTTCTCTCAGCCCTAGTAGATAATAATAAAGATAATAAAGAAAAACAGAAAAACAAACTCAGTGTTAAGAGATAAGAGGAATGTTCCGCAGGAACACACACGTTCACTCTGGACACAGTAACCTATTCCTGTCTTTTCTTTATCCTGTACATGTAAGAAACGGCTTACATTTATATTTAATTACACACTATCATGATTTTCCAGTTACCACTCTCATAAAATATTACATGTCTGTCCAACAATAGATATTTCAGCAAAATGGATATTTTTGCACTGATTATTAATTGTCTCCCTCTCTTATACATCCCGCCGGCGCTCGTTCAGTAAAGTCTGAAGTTTAACGCAGACAGTCAGGACGAGCCTTCATGCAAAATGGAAATACTCGCATCAATTTGTAAGACTTACAGATATGGATATAACCATAAAATGAAAGTTTTACACCGAGGAAACATCACACATTAAACAGCAAACACATCTGTCAAAGTTCCTGACAGGCAAGCCATGTTAAACATTACGCGAATGCATTACCTTGAAGCTTAAAATAAAGAATGCTCATGTTTTGGGCAGCTTGGATAAAGCACCTTTCCTATTTTTAGATGCATGTGGTCCATAGAAATGCGTTAATCAAAGCTGTAATTTGCCGTGACTGGCGGAAGTTTTCCGAGCCCGGTCGGCAGACGTGACTAACCGATTAGTTGTTGCAGCCCAACAATTTTAGTTAACATGGGCTTTTTATTGGACACTTTTGGCCACAGAACAATTAATCATCATGGCTGATGGCCATTACCCTTTTTACAGTGGCATCATTATCTGAAAAGTCTAAGACGACTGATGTTTTAGCCAGTGTAACAACATTACTGAGCACAACTTTGAGTTCCATGAAAAGAATGTGTGCGTAGATGTGTGTTGATGTATATTTATTCTGAAGCTGTTAGATTGGAGACGATTACAGTACGGTTCTATGAAAAGACAGCATAGATCAACAAAGTTCTGTTAGCGGAAGGGGCAAAGAAAAATAAATAAGAAAATGGAAACACTTTACATTAAGGTCCCGTTATCAACATTAGTTAATAGCTATCATGAATCAGAAATCAGAAAAAATATTTGTTCAGTCTTTATTAATCTTAATAAGCACAGAATTGTTGATTACATGTTCATGTTAGTTCACAGTGCATGTTAACACTCATTAAAAGATAATGTGAAATTTTGTAATGAGTTTTTTGTTTAATTAATATTAAGATTTATTTATGCTGTAACAGTATTGTTCAAAGTTAGTTCATGTTAAATAATGTAGTTACCTGTTCCATCTTAAAAATATAACGTTACTAAAAAATGTTTCCCACTAAATAAATGTAAATGAATAGATCATTAATTGCCATTCAAATAAGAGAGAACTCCATTTCACAACAGAGTTATTACCAAATATATAATCTGACAAAAGCACTCAAATGTATTCTAATGCTCCAGTTTGCATCCCAAAAATATCACATGGTAAATGCCTAGTCTAAGTGTAAAACTCAGGTTTAATCTAAATACTACTAGAAATTCAGAATGACTAACAGATGCCCAAATCACCAGACCCCATCTGTCCTCTAAGACAAATAATACCAAAAACACTACAGGTACATTCTCATCACATGTATTAGAAACTATGTAAACAAACTGTAAACATTTTTCCCCTGAGTCAACCACTTTATTTCTCTAAAGATTTACTTCTTGTTGTGAATTCTCCTAAGGAAAGCACTGGAGCAAGAAAGCATCCAAAGGGCCAGAGAATCTCTGTATTTTCGATTACACATATAAATATTACATATTTTTTTAAAGAAATTTTACCTGGCCAGTTCAGCTGAGTCCCACTACTGTATGACAACAACAGGAAAGCCAAGGAATGAATCAATGCAAGAACAGCATGCCTGCAAAACAGCTGTTGAATAAAAGCACCTGATAAATGAATAAATAAAAATAAACACTAATGTACAGTCTTTCTTTGTACTGACCAAACAAAGGAATGACCAATAATAAAGATTAAATTAATCAATAGCTTCCTACAATATTCTTATAAATATGGGTGTCCGAGACGGAGTTGATTAAAGCGAATGACCATCTGATATCAAACTTTCAACTTGACACCACAATAACACTTGTGATCTTGGGCAAATGGCAAAGCCCTGATGGCATAGCTGACCGGCCAGCTATATTTGTGGAAAGTCCTAATATGACCACCCTTAGGGAAAGATGCCTTTTTTATTGAGAACATGTCCCCTTCTCATAAGGTGTCAACACCTTAGAATTTATTCCACAGCCTCCTGCCATCATTTCAAAGAAACTAAGAAAGCCTGTTGGACACATTGCATTGACCTTACAAGGTAAAGTAAAAGGACATGGGCAGGATCCAAGGAATACGGCATACCCAACTCCACACAATCATGGAGAGCTCTGAAGAAATCAGGGCTGCTTTTTCATGATGCAATCATCCTTGGTTATTGCTCAGAACCACCATACGAGACTTGCTGATCATGGATGTAGTCAGCCAATCATCATCAATTTACTTTAATTTAGCACAATGGGTTTTACCATTAACTGAATATACCACACACTGACCCTGGTCTAGCTTATAACAAAACTGACCAATATTTAAACCTCTTAATTGCCTTGACATCTCCAAGTCACTGCGGCACAACAAATACGGTGAATACAATATATCTAGACCTAAGTCTGAAAAATAAGTTTTCACAGCGATATATATAGCCCAGCTCTAAAATTTGTTCTATGGTAAAGTATAAAGGCATTATAGACATAACAGTGAAGCCGATTTGAAATTGTGTAGTGTAGTGGCCGTTTGTCAACAAACTACACAAATTACCACTACTGAAAGCACACTAATGTAGCTTCAACAGTGTAGTGTGAAAAGTGCTATAGAAATGAATTTGACTATAATATGACTATGACTCTGAAATCAACAGTATTTAATCACAAATTAACAGACACCTGATGCCCAATAGACTAGCACAGCCATTAGTAGAGTGTAAAACGGAAATAAGTTGGAAATGAGCAGAGAGATGAGAGAGGACAAATTAAATGCATGTCCAAAAACAAAGTTCGCATTTAGTCCAAATAAGAATCATACGGTTTTATACATTTAATTCACAACATTTGCTATGCGTCTGTTGTAAACTTTTTCTTCGTCGTCGAAGCAGAGACCAGGAGACGTTGGAATATCTAGCAGAATTTACTCTTAATTGAGAAGTCGCTGTGTGTCACTGTAGTCATCCAAGTTTAAGTCAATAGCTCAGCACAATAGAGTTTACACCTTTCAAGGGGGAGGGATTTACATAGAGGTGGAGACACTCGGAACAAAGCATGCAAATGAAGTACAGAGTCAGCGTTACCTGATCTCATCAGCATAACTGTCATTCAAATGCATAGATGCTAATCCAGTCAGCCTGACAGTATCACACATACCTTCACATTATCATAGCTTAACTTGCGACACTTACACTGCTCAGGAGGTGCTTAAAGACAAAAGGTTAATCTCAGACACCTGGGTTGCTTGACTTAATCTTTTTTGAATCCCATCATCTATGCCTCAAAATGTAAAATAGAATGTACAGAATTTCTCAGTTTATATACTATTGTATTGGAACCTAGATGTAACATTTTATAAATTTGTAATACAACAGTTCCCCCTTTGAGAGTTCTAATAACTCTACAAAATACAAATTTAAACACTTAAAAGTTCATTATTGTAACCTGTGATTATTACAGGCACATAGCACTGGCTCTGTGTTGATTGTCTGTAATTGCATGCTAACACGGAAACAAACATGCAACTAGTAGTCCAGTCATTTAATGAAAAAAGGTTGAACAAATTGCAACAGAAGCAAACTCAACTGATTTTGTATCCTCAGTAAGTCCTGAGTAAGGAAAAAAAGCCCAGAAGGATCCCATTAGGGGAACGTTTAGAAAAAGACCCAAATATAGTCTATTCATACACCTATTCATTCTTTTTCTCACGTGAATAGGGTAAAAATTTTAACCTTTAGATATCACCATGAAAATTGATTGAAATTGAAGAGTTGATTACTTACATCAAGACAAACAAAAAATGTATTATAAGTTTTTTGAAATTGTTTGTTAACATGGACAAACGGTGCATAATCTAATTACATATGTGCTAATTTGCATAAATACCCAACAGACCTAAACATTGGGTATAGCAGATGAAAATGTCTTGTTGAATCTTGTTGACATATAACAGTAAAAGACTTAATGTTAAGGTCTGAATGGAACTCACTTAGGCTACCCATGAACATTAATACATAGAGGCAGGAAGAAGTACTTTAGAAACCAGCCTTTATTAATTATTATTGCAGAGATGGGGGCTGGGGCTGGGTCTGTGAGACTGTTTCTGGGGGGATGAGTCTGAGGGAAGAACAGGAGACAAGGGTAAGGAGAATGGAGAAGGTAGGTAAAATAAATGTGGCTGGATCAAAAAATCATATTACTTACACAGTGCACTCAATGCCCAAACCCCATCTCTGCAATAATAATTAATATAGGCTGGTTTCTAAAGTACTTCGTTCATCGGTAGCCTAAATTGGTTCCATTCAGACCTTAACATTAAGTATTTTACTGTTATATGTCAACAAGATTCAACAAGACATTTTCACCTGCTATACCCAATGTTTAGGTATTTAGGCAAATTAGCACATATGTAATTAGATTATGCACCGTTTGTCCATGTTAACAAACAATTTTTAAAAACTTGTGATACATTTTTTGTTTGTCTTGATTAATTAATCAACTCAGTAATTTTCATGGTGATATCTAAAGGTTAAAATTTTTACCCTATTCACGTGACAAAAAGAATGAATAGGTGTATGAATAGGCTATATTTGGGTCTTTTTCGAAACCTTCCCCTAATGGGATTCTTCTGGGCTTTTTTTTCCTTACTCAGGACTTATTGAGAATACAAAATCAGTTGAGTTTGCTTCTGTTGCAATTTGTTCAAGGTTGACCCCCATTTTGGCTTGAAATGACTGGACTATAGGGTCCGTGAAGATCTTACGGGTAATAGTCTTTTCTGGTTGGAACTGTCATTTTCTCGTGATGGGGGTGAGTCATATGTTGAATAAAACACTTGATACCATGGATGCATAGATAGTACACCACTAGGAGAAACAACAGCAGAATTGCTATTTCCTTGATCCACAGCCAGGGTTTACCTAACAGGTTTCCGAACCATGAAGAATTATCTTCAGTCATCTGGTGCAATTTTGCTGAAAGATCAAGAATGTCTTGTTGACAATCTTGATCATGTTGATGGATGACTGAAGTTCCCATATGTGAGTCTCTCTAATGTATAGGCCTAAGCTATTTCTATTATCCACCCAATTAGGTTGTCTAAAAGAGACCCCTATATACATTTGAAAGTCACACTCTATTTCGATGGTCCAGACATTCTACTAACTATAAGTAACCTGTCAACTACATGCCAACTAACTCTCATTAGAGTATTAGTAGACTGTCTGCTTAATATCTGCTAACACTTTATTTAAAACACATTGTACTGACTACAAGTTACTTTGCAAGTACAACCCTATAAACTAACCCTAACCTAGCAGTCTAATAATACTCTAATGAGAGTTAATTGACATGTAGTTGACAGGTTACTTATAGTTAGTAGAATGTCTGGACCATCGAAATAAAGTGTGACCAATTTGACTTAAAAAATATTAAGAGCTGTGGTTGACCATTACTTGTAAATGTGTTTTTTTTTATCTGTTATTAATTTGGAAATTAATTTGCAAATTTGACCAGGGGGGAAAGTACACTTCTAAAGCTATGAATGATGAAATTAACTAGTCTCATGCCTTTTCATAGGTTTGTCTACACAGCATTATTCTGCCAGATCTTGTCTCCAGGCCTTCAGCATAAGTTCACAAAATGACAACTGTTGTGCCCAAATTTGCTGCTCTGACACATGAAAAGCTTTCCAGGCTTCTGAGAACAGAACCCCAGTGACATTTGAGAGCTTCTCCACAGCTAAACTGGGCTCTACTGTGGTGCCAAGGCACTTGAAGAAGATTATGCTCTACATAAGACCCAAACAATGTCTGAACTCCAGTAACTGATACCCTTCACAAAACAACCCTTTCTCAAGGTTAAGGCGCTTGATCACAAGAGGCACCTATAAATACATCAAGTTTAATTTTTAATCTCAATATTGGTGGCTTATTTTGAAATATTTGTTTAATTCATCTAGTGCCAATTTACCTCATCTTACTGAAGGGTTCACTGCCATTATCTCAACCCCATTATCTGTTCTTCTAACACAATATTTCCTTTAATAAAACTATTTAAAACTGGACCGTTAATTACATTATAGTGATAACATATTTGGCTAATGTCAGGATATTGATGAACGTGACAATCAGTTACACAAATTCCTGTTGAAACGGAGCTAAATTTACATGACCAAATACAGTGAGTGAGTTTTGCTGAGTGAATAGTATTCTGTCTATATAAGAAGCTGCTTCAGGCTCCTTTAAGGACTGACTGGAACTCAAAGGTGGGTGAGTTGTTCATCATGCTCTCCTTCTACTATTAACATAACATCACATCACATACTTGTGTTGACCAGTTTAGAGACTAAATGGCTAACCCTGATGCATGGTAATCAGTTAGAATAATTAAGAGTTTAGAGTGTGGTTATGCACTGTTCAACATGCTTTTGATACTAATCTGACTGAATTAGTCTAAGTTACACTTGTAATTCATGTCACTCAAAGCAAATATTTGAACTCAAGTTTTTTTCCTTTCTCTCAGCATCTCCTACCTCAAACACATTCTCTCTGGCCAGGACAGCAGGTATTACGAATGTGATTAATAAACAAAATATATGCATACTTATAATCACTGGTTTTCATTTTAGAAGCTAAAAAATATGAGATCCTATCTCAGTTCTAAAGCAAACCTTTGGTTGAATAGAGTACCAAATTGTTAAACTTGTTGAGTAAAAAGAGAGTTGCTCAGGGTAAAAAAAACTGCTTTAGCTCAGAAACATTCACATGGAGTAGCATCATTGGGTTTCATAGGAATTAAGTTTCATTCCACTTGCATTTATTTAATATTTAGAAGTTATGAAAGTATAAATCCCTCTGCACATTCTCTCTCTCTTCTCAGAGTAAACCGCAACCATGGGAGATGGTGAAATGGAGTGCTTCGGCCCGGCGGCCATTTACCTCCGGAAGCCGGAAAAAGAGAGAATAGAGGCTCAGACCACCCCCTTTGATGCCAAAACGGCATATTTCGTGGCAGAGCCGAGCGAGATGTACCTGAAGGGTGTTCTTGCTAGTAGAGAAGGCGGCAAAGCTACTGTCAAAACTCTGTGTGGGAAAGTAAGTAGAATTAAAATATGTGTTGATCTTCTGTAAAACAGTTTTACATGATGCTGTGGACTGTAAAACTACTTGCAAGGTGAAACAAATATAGCGTTTGTACTAAATGTCTTATCCGTGTTTAAAACATTATAGACGCTCACGGTGAAAGACACTGAAATCTTCCCCATGAATCCTCCCAAGTATGACAAAATTGAGGACATGGCCATGATGACCCACCTCAATGAGCCTACTGTGCTGTATAACCTCAAAGAGCGTTACGCAGCATGGATGATCTACGTAAGTCTAAGCAAATCATATTTTATTCCTGGGATGGGGTGCAGCATTGTAAAACTGGACTATCTATCTCCGTTTCAGACCTACTCTGGCTTGTTCTGCGTCACTGTCAATCCCTACAAGTGGCTCCCAGTGTACGATACAGTCGTTGTGAATGGATACAGAGGCAAAAAGAGGATTGAAGCCCCGCCTCACATCTTCTCCATCTCCGACAACGCCTACCAGTTCATGCTCACTGGTAAGTGGAGATACACATTTTCAATCCGTTTTGCAATCCAATCAACTTGTGCTAAACTTGAGCCTGCTTATATTTTACTTAATACACCTACAATTTATTTATTTAATGGACTCTTTTTACTTCATGGATCTCTTATGAGTAATTTATGTAGTGGTGCACATTTTGTTACAAATATGATATATACAAAAAAAACTGAAATACAATCTGTTTAGCGGTTTCACTTATAATAATACTAAATGTGTTTCAGACAGGGAGAATCAGTCTATCCTGATTACGTAAGTAGGCTATGATAATTGCAATTATTGTAGAAAAATCATCATGTAAATGCTAACATTGCTTAAGCTATTGATAGAAAATAGTTTAACACCTGGCTTTTCTGCTGTTGAAAGCTTGTAACGTAGTCATGTAAATGCATAACCATCGTTCTTATTGGCATGTGCTGGGAAAGACAGGATAACTAAAGTAATAGAAAGGTGTGAGAAAAGCCGCTTACTGACAGTGCTGCATGTATAGGAGTATAAGACCACACTCCCAGCATGATGCATGTACTCAGGTTTCCCATCTGACATTTATGGATTTTAAAGAAGCACTTACATAAAAGCCAACATATCACAACACTTACAATATTCTGAAATATGTTCTTTTCCATCTTTAACATGTCCACTCAGTGGAGAATCTGGTGCAGGAAAGACTGTCAACACCAAACGTGTCATCCAGTACTTTGCGACAATCGCTGTGGCTGGCGGAAAGAAGACAGAACCTACCCCTGGCAAAATGAAGGTGACTAAATAATCGAATATCATACACAGTTCAGTGATAGAATTATTCTGCATGATGAAATTACTTAACTACTCACCAGGGGTCGCTAGAGGATCAAATCATTGCAGCCAACCCCCTGCTGGAGGCTTATGGAAATGCCAAGACTGTGAGAAATGACAACTCTTCTCGTTTTGTAAGTTACTGTGGCCAGATGAATTGTACTAATTCAGTTAACATTCCAAAGATGGGGAGTTCGAAACTTCAAAATATTTCAATCTGCTTAGGGTAAATTCATCAGAATTCACTTTGGGACCACTGGAAAACTGGCCTCAGCTGATATTGAAACTTGTGAGTCATCACTGTTTTAAGCCAAAATATAAATGTTTAATGTAGAGGCAAAAATGTGGATACATTTTTTTTGTTGTCTTTGTAAGATCTGCTGGAAAAGTCAAGAGTAACATTCCAGCTGTCTGCTGAGAGGAGCTACCACATCTTCTACCAGCTCATGACCGGACACAAGCCAGAGCTGCTCGGTGAGAAATATACAGTATTGTGCATTTCATTTATTTCCATGTTTGAGAACACTGTTAACATACTGCACATCAATTCTTTACAGAGGCCCTGCTCATCACCACCAACCCTTACGACTATCCAATGATCAGCCAGGGTGAAATCACTGTCAAGAGTATCAATGATGTGGAGGAGTTCATTGCCACAGATGTATGTGGACAACTACATTATTATTAGTAGTAGCAAGTATTTTCATATTTTATTAAATTTATCTGAGCAAACAAACATCAAAAAGACACTACAATAAACTGAAAGAGATAAAATATAAAATACCCTTCTTTTTTGCTCGCAAATGATTCATTTGGTCATATAAAAACAGACTGCCATTGACATTCTGGGCTTCACTGCGGATGAGAAAATCAGTATCTACAAGCTGACAGGTGCTGTGATGCATCATGGAGGCTTGAAGTTTAAACAGAAGCAGAGAGAGGAGCAGGCCGAGCCTGATGGCACCGAGGGTAAGACGTACAATTAACACATACTACAAACATGTAAACGTATACTTCATAAGTGACAATAATGTGTAAAACTGTTCTTCCTCAGTGGCTGATAAAATCGCCTACCTCATGGGCCTCAACTCCGCTGACATGCTGAAAGCTCTGTGTTACCCCAGAGTGAAGGTCGGAAATGAGATGGTGACCAAAGGCCAGACAGTACCACAGGTGATCACTTATCTACTCGAATAAAGTTTCTTGTAGACATTCATAGTTATCTTGGGAAGTAAAAGAGTAATGATATGATCTACACTGACCTTTGAATTTCTCAGGTGAACAACGCAGTCTCTGCGCTCTCCAAGTCTGTCTACGAGAAAATGTTCTTGTGGATGGTTGTCCGTATCAATGAGATGTTGGACACAAAGCAGCCTAGACAGTTCTTCATTGGTGTGCTGGATATCGCTGGATTTGAGATCTTTGATGTGAGCATCAGTTTTTAATGTCTGTTTAAGAATCAAGACATAAAGATAACAGTCAGTATTAAGAACTTGCCTCTGCTTAATTGTCAGTACAACAGCTTGGAACAGCTTTGCATCAACTTCACAAATGAGAAACTGCAACAGTTCTTCAACCACCACATGTTTGTTCTGGAGCAAGAGGAGTACAAGAAAGAAGGCATTGAATGGGAGTTCATTGACTTTGGTATGGACTTAGCTGCCTGCATTGAGCTCATTGAGAAGGTAAGAGGACATTCAGCACATTAAAATGATTATTCATATTGTGCCTGTACTTTAGCGTGAATATTTCTTCAACAGCCAATGGGTATCTTCTCCATCCTTGAAGAAGAGTGCATGTTCCCCAAGGCTACAGACACAAGCTTCAAAAACAAGCTATATGATCAGCATCTGGGCAAATGTCCAGCTTTCCAGAAGCCCAAGCCTGCCAAAGGTAAAGCAGAAGCCCACTTCTCTCTGGTGCACTACGCCGGCACTGTGGACTACAACATTACTGGCTGGTTGGACAAGAACAAGGATCCACTGAACGATTCTGTCGTTCAACTCTACCAAAAGTCATCGCTCAAAGTGCTGGCCTTCCTGTATGCCGCTCATGGAGCTGCTGAAGGTACGACCATTTGCATTTCCTCAATTCCTTTGTGTTATGACACAATTAGACATTCTCTAATAGTGATTTATTGAAATGGTTGATGGAAAGCAACACAAGGACAATAAAAAAACAATTTCTTTCATTGACATAAAACAGCTGAGGGAGGTGGAAAAAAGGGAGGCAAGAAGAAGGGTGGTTCCTTCCAGACAGTGTCTGCACTTTTCAGGGTAAAACAGATTATCTTTTAATGAAGAATGTGAATTTTTACACCATTACTGATTAGACTAATGACAAACATTTCCACAGGAGAACTTGGGAAAGCTGATGACTAACCTGAGGAGCACTCACCCTCACTTTGTGCGCTGCTTAATTCCTAATGAGTCCAAGACTCCAGGTAATCCTAATCTCCGAAGACTCAAAGGTTTTGAAAATATCTCTGGAACCTTAAGAACATTTTCATTGCAGGTCTGATGGAGAACTTCCTGGTTATCCACCAGCTCAGGTGCAATGGTGTGCTGGAGGGCATCAGAATCTGTAGGAAGGGTTTCCCCAGCAGAATCCTGTATGGTGACTTCAAGCAAAGGTAAAGACAACTTTTTGCACCACATAATCTTCACCATTTTATGAATGTTTTTGTGGCTCCACGAGAACATGACTATCCTCTGATTGTTCTCTAGATACAAAGTATTAAATGCTAGCGTCATCCCCGATGGACAGTTCATTGACAACAAAAAAGCTTCAGAGAAACTCTTGGGCTCTATTGATGTTGACCACACGCAATATAAGTTTGGACACACCAAGGTGAGCTGCACAACAAATGGCTAAGCTCAAATCAACAATAGAGGAGAATGGCTTCCATAATATACAAGAAACATCATTATATGTTCTTGCAGGTGTTCTTTAAAGCTGGTCTGTTGGGTACACTTGAGGAGATGAGAGATGAGAAACTAGCAGAGCTGGTTACCATGACTCAGGCTCGTTGTCGGGGCTTCCTCATGAGGAAGGAGTTTGTCAAAATGATGGAGAGGAGGTGAGAGAAATACACATTATTTAATTTACAATTAAATAAATAAAATTTAATATTTTTGTTAAACTAAAACCAGAAATTCTATCTCCCAGAGAGTCAATTTATTCCATCCAATACAACATCCGCTCATTCATGAATGTGAAACATTGGCCATGGATGAAGCTGTACTTCAAGATCAAGCCACTTCTAAAGAGTGCGGAGACAGAGAAAGAAATGGCAGCCATGAAGGAGAACTTTGAGAAAATGAAGGAGGATCTAACAAAGGCATTAGCTAAAAAGAAGGAGCTTGAAGAAAAAATGGTGTCACTTCTTCAGGAGAAAAACGATCTTCAACTGCAAGTATCATCTGTGAGTATTTTAGGTCTTATTGATCCTAATATGAATGCTACAGCTATGAACATAAGCCATTAAACTAAATCCATCTCAATGAACAGGAATCTGAAAACCTCTCTGATGCCGAGGAGAGATGTGAAGGTCTCATTAAAAGCAAGATCCAGCTCGAGGCCAAACTCAAAGAGACAAGCGAGAGACTGGAAGATGAGGAGGAAATCAATGCTGAACTGACTGCCAAGAAGAGGAAACTGGAGGACGAATGCTCTGAACTGAAGAAAGACATCGATGACCTGGAGCTCACCTTGGCCAAAGTGGAGAAGGAGAAACATGCAACAGAAAATAAGGTCAATAATCTTTTCAGCTATTCTTCACACTGCTGATTTTTTAGGATCTTGAGAATGAATCCAGTGAACAATGTTTCCATTTAGGTTAAGAACCTGACGGAGGAGATGGCCTCTCAGGATGAGAGCATTGCCAAGCTGACCAAAGAGAAGAAAGCCCTCCAAGAGGCACACCAGCAGACTCTTGATGACCTTCAGGCAGAGGAAGACAAAGTGAACACTCTGACTAAATCTAAGACAAAGCTTGAACAGCAAGTGGATGATGTAAGATATTTGGCATGAGAATAAGAGCGTGAATCAATAGGAAATAAATGTTGTGTCTCTATATCAGATTTAAATGCTCTGGTGTCTGTGACAATAGCTTGAGGGCTCACTGGAGCAGGAGAAGAAGCTCCGTATGGACCTTGAGAGAGCCAAGAGAAAGCTTGAAGGTGATTTGAAACTGGCCCAGGAGTCCCTAATGGACCTGGAGAATGACAAACAGCAATCAGAAGAGAAGATCAAAAAGTGAGTGGACATCAGTCTCTACACAATCACACATTTAACAAAAAGTAAGTATTGTGCACATTTTAAAAAACAATACTTTAAAAACAGGAAAGACTTTGAGATAAGTCAGTTTCTCAGCAAGATTGAGGACGAACAGTCTTTGGGAGCACAGCTTCAGAAGAAAATCAAAGAACTTCAGGTAAACCTAACCCTAATATTTTCTATGTGAAACTGTGAAGTAGTTGCAGAGCTGGAAAAACCCACGTTGCCAATACCACAGCATCATTTTTTATTTTTTTATTTAGGCCCGTATTGAGGAGCTGGAAGAGGAAATTGAGGCTGAGCGAGCTGCTCGTGCTAAAGTGGAAAAGCAGAGAGCTGATCTCTCCAGGGAACTTGAAGAGATCAGTGAGAGGCTTGAGGAAGCTGGTGGTGCCACTTCTGCCCAGATTGAGATGAACAAGAAGCGTGAAGCTGAATTTCAGAAGTTGCGTCGTGATCTAGAAGAGTCCACCTTGCAGCATGAAGCAACGGCTGCAGCTCTCCGAAAGAAGCAGGCGGACAGTGTGGCTGAGCTCGGAGAACAGATCGACAACCTTCAGCGGGTCAAACAGAAGCTGGAGAAGGAGAAGAGTGAATACAAGATGGAGATTGATGACTTGACAAGTAACATGGAGGCTGTGGCTAAAGCAAAGGTATACTATTGGGAAAACTTCAAGTGAAGATTTAGTTTTAGTTTTGCAAAACTACTTTAACTTTAGCAGCTTGAAATATAAATAATTGCCGAAAGAACAAACCACAAAGAGGTCAAACAGTTTGAAAACTTTTTATAATTTATGTAGGCAAACCTTGAAAAGATGTGCCGGACATTAGAAGACCAAACAAGTGAGCTAAAAACCAAAAATGATGAGTTTGTACGCCAACTTAATGATTTAAATGGACAGAGGGCAAGGCTGCAAACTGAAAATGGTACGTAAATAAACTAAATATACCCCGCACACATTGAATACATCATGCATACAATTATAGAACTGAGCAAAAACCTGTGATGCAAAAACCCAATACTGACATGATACAGCTCTTGTGGACACTTATAAAGATAAATTGCCCATTGTCTCATACTAGGGGAAATTGGGCGTCAATTGGAGGAGAAAGAAGCTCTTGTTTCTCAATTGACAAGAGGCAAACAAGCTTATACTCAGCAGATTGAGGAACTCAAAAGACATATTGAAGAAGAGGTCAAGGTATGTACCTACAAAAATGCTACTATTTTCTGTTACCAAGTACCGTGAATAACTATGAACATAGCGGTGTACAATAAAAGGAAACCTTTTGACTTCAAGGCCAAGAACGCTCTGGCCCATGCGGTTCAGTCTGCCCGCCATGACTGTGATTTGCTCAGAGAGCAGTTTGAGGAAGAGCAGGAGGCCAAAGCTGAACTCCAGCGTGGAATGTCTAAGGCCAACAGTGAAGTGGCTCAGTGGAGAACCAAATATGAGACTGATGCCATCCAGCGAACTGAGGAGCTTGAGGAATCCAAGTAAATACATCAATGGAAAAGGTCTTCCTACATTAATATGAAAAATATTATAAGATTTCATAATTTCATATCACTTCACTCAGGAAAAAGCTGGCCCAGCGTCTGCAGGATGCTGAAGAATCAATTGAGGCGGTGAACTCAAAGTGTGCCTCTCTTGAAAAGACCAAACAGAGACTGCAGGGTGAAGTAGAGGATCTCATGATTGATGTGGAGAGGGCAAATGCATTGGCAGCCAACCTTGACAAGAAGCAGAGAAACTTTGACAAGGTAAGAAAGACATGGATAACCTAAAAACCTAAACACTGATGAACTTAGGTAATTCACAATAACTACATTTGTTTCATTTTCAGGTGCTAGCAGAGTGGAAACAGAAGTATGAGGAAAGTCAGGCTGAACTAGAAGGTGCTCAGAAAGAAGCTCGTTCTCTCAGCACTGAGCTTTTCAAAATGAAGAACTCCTACGAGGAAGCTCTTGACCACCTTGAGACACTGAAGAGGGAGAACAAGAATCTGCAACGTAATGCAATTTTTATTTGTTCACCAGGGACTAAAAAAAGAGATGCATTTAAAGAAATTTTTACATTTCTGCTTTTTAAACCCTTTAGAGGAGATTTCTGATCTCACTGAGCAGCTTGGAGAGACTGGAAAGACGATTCATGAACTGGAAAAGGCAAAGAAGATAGTGGAGTCTGAGAAAACAGAGATCCAGACTGCGCTTGAAGAAGCTGAAGTATTGTTATTTAAAACTTTCAAACCATGGGAAAATACTATTCTAACATGGTGGACATTACACAATTTTTCTACCAGGTTGATTTATTCTTACTTTAACTATCCACCAGGGCACCCTGGAGCATGAAGAGTCCAAGATTCTTCGTGTGCAGCTGGAGCTAAACCAGGTGAAGAGCGAGATTGACAGGAAGATTGCTGAGAAGGATGAGGAGATGGAACAGATCAAGAGGAACAGCCAAAGAGTGATCGATTCCATGCAGAGCACACTGGACGCTGAGGTCAGGAGCAGAAATGATGCCCTGAGAGTCAAAAAGAAGATGGAGGGAGATTTGAATGAGATGGAGATCCAGCTGAGTCATGCCAACCGCCAGGCTGCCGAGGCCCAGAAACAGCTCAGGAACATCCAAGGTCAACTCAAGGTATCTTTCTGTAGAATGTGGAAATGCATTAAGCATTGAATGTTTGACAAAATGAATATGATACATGAACCAAAGCAAGAGAACTAACAAAGAAAGAATGTTGCCACAGGATGCCCAACTGCACCTTGATGAAGCTCTCAGAGGACAGGAGGACATGAAGGAGCAGGTGTCCATGGTGGAGCGCAGGAATAACCTGATGCAAGCAGAGATTGAGGAGCTGAGAGCTGCACTGGAGCAAACAGAGAGAGGCCGCAAAGTGGCGGAGCAAGAGCTGGTTGATGCCAGCGAACGTGTGGGACTGCTGCACTCACAAGTACAAAAAATGACTAAATACTTGGAACAAATTCAGGATACATGATAAACTTTCATATAAAAATGAAGACTAAACTAACTGCTTACATCCCACAGAATACAAGTCTTATTAACACCAAGAAGAAGCTTGAGACTGATCTGATCCAGGTTCAAGGTGAGGTGGAAGATTCAGTACAGGAGGCCAGAAATGCAGAGGAGAAGGCCAAGAAGGCCATCACTGATGTGAGAGTTTACATTCTGCCTCTCTATCCTAATTTAAACAGTTATATGACTTTATATTTAGGTTTATGTGGTAACAAAGGGAATATCCATATAAGGTATTTTTAGCTATGAAGTGAAGTGAAGACCAAGTATGGTAACCCATACTCGGAATTTGTCCTCTGCATTTAACCAAGTTAGAGTTAGTGCACACACATCAGGAGCAGTGAGCAGCTATTTTTTGTTGTGGCACCCAGAGAGCGATAAGGGGTTATGTGACTTGCTGAAGGGCCCCTCAATCATTATCTGCCAGAATTGAGAGTCAAACCCTCGACTTTCGGGTTACAAGTCCGACTCTCTAACCATTAGGCCACAACTGCCCATCTATATTGGTTAGTTCACTTAAATTGGCTTATATTTCAGGCTGCCATGATGGCTGAGGAGCTGAAGAAGGAGCAGGACACCAGTGCTCACCTAGAGAGGATGAAGAAGAACCTGGAGGTGACTGTCAAAGACCTGCAGCACCGTCTGGATGAGGCTGAAAGTCTGGCCATGAAGGGTGGAAAGAAACAGCTCCAGAAACTGGAGTCCAGGGTAAATTTGAGTGTTCAGGAGCTTAACAAAACTCATTCTTAGATGTACTGGTCGTGGCAGAGATTTGACAAGCAAAACAATAACTCTCTACTGAAGGTGCGCGAGTTAGAGTCTGAAGTTGAAGCCGAGCAGAGACGTGGAGCAGACGCTGTGAAAGGAGTGCGCAAATACGAGAGGAGAGTGAAGGAACTTACCTACCAGGTAAAACTACTAGAATAAGAAATGTATCACCTTTTACAATATACAGTTTAACTAAGACCATGACCAATATTTACACCCAAAGACTGAGGAAGACAAGAAGAACGTGACTCGACTGCAGGATCTGGTAGACAAGCTGCAGCTGAAAGTGAAGGCCTACAAGCGGCAGTCTGAAGAAGCTGTAAGTATAATATCAAATCTTGAGCGTGAAGTTTTAATATTGACAAGAACGTCCAGTGCCATGAATGCACTGCTATGAAATGGGTTGAATATCTTGTGTAATCGTAACAGGAGGAACAGGCCAACACTCACCTGTCCAGGTACAGGAAGGTGCAGCATGAGCTGGAGGAGGCTCAGGAGCGCGCTGACATCGCAGAGTCCCAGGTCAACAAGCTGAGGGCCAAGAGCCGTGAAGTTGGAAAGGTAACAAGTCAAAATTATAGCTGCAAACAGAAAAGTTGTTTGTTTAATTAGCCCGATAAGTTGATTCAAGCAACTCGACTGTGATCGGGCAGGCTAACACACCGATTAAAAGAAAACAGAGCTGACTGAATGAATGACCAGCTACGACTTTTCTTGCCGATTCACTCTAATCTTGCTGAAATAAGAATCTGAGCACTGCACCATATTGAAATGGACTGAATTAGGGTTACAATGAATGATATATAATATTGACAATTGATAAAACTGTTGAATATTTTTTCTAATAATCAGAAACCAAAATTTTCCCAGCATATTTTTATTATAATTTAAATTTCACAAACAGCAGAACTTGTGTGGATAACCAAATTAAAAGTAAGCAAAAGAAAAAAACAAACAGGCCCATTTCAAACTAGCCGTGTGAAGCGCACATATTTTTTCACCGCTAATGTTATCAATTATGTAATGTTATTTCATAATTGTGTTCTGATTTCAAACTTGGCCGCTGTTTCCTCCAACCATTGTAAGATGCTTGTCTGTCTTTGAGTGGATTGTTGGTGAGGCAGACAGACATCATCTTCCACTCATTCTCTTGTGTAATGGTATTTTACTGCAAGGTAGACTTTAGTGGATACGTATGTCCATATGTCAGCAGATAAAGTCATGTTGAATCAGAAGTAGAGTATTGTGACCTCGGGTAGGGATTTCGTTCTGTACATCGGTTGTTGATTGGATGTTCATATGCAGGCGTTGCACTGACAAAAGGAGGCAGATGAGTGTAAGAGCACTAAATGATTGGAGAAGTCCTGCACATGTCACCAGAGAGAAGAGAGAGATGATATTTTGATTAAAAATTATGTGGTCAAAAAATAAAAAAGGAACATATGCATGGATCAATCTTTCACAATAAGATCAATAAAACAAGATGCCTTTAGAAAATAGATAGAGTGAATTCACATTTCTGCTCCTGACTTTATGGAAAGAATCCCGGTACTTAATCTCCATCACTTTTGTGAATCATGTCCTCCAGGAAAGAGTGTTTTCCACGCTGACTGTTCTTTCAAAGCCTTTATCAGCACATTCAGGATGGCATCAGTTACAACTGCTGGATTCTGGGGGTTTTCCTCCGAACAGATTGCCCGTGAGCTGACATGAAAGACATAATATAAGTATTCAGAGAAGCAATTCATGTGTTACTCAATACATGCCTTCTTTAGTTAATAACTGCTGATTGAAAAAGGAGTTACAACCAAGATTAATCAATTAATGAAGACAAAAGATTTAGAACACCACTTTATGAACTGAGATAACAAGCAAACATGTAATTTTAACCCAAAAAAAGTATATTACTAGCAATGTGAATATAGAGATAAAATGTTAAAAACAATTAAAGTAGTATTTTAAGTATTTATGCACTATTTGTGTGGAAGCACTGTAGTGTCATTATTAATTAAACAGCTCACTTTCACTGTGGCTGATCCTTGCTAACTATAGGTTTACTGTTGTACTTGTCATATTCACTCTGATCCTACCACTTTAAATCACTTATGATAAATAAATGAAACGATTATAATAGTCTGCATAGTCTAATGACAATAGGGCTGGGCGATATGACCAAAATCTCATATCACTGTATAATTTCATTTGTGTTTTTTGAGTGTAATGTAAACATTACAAAACGCCAGATGACATCAATAAAGTTAAATGTACGTCGCATTATTTAATAACATTCGCCGTTATGATGTCATTAGACATGATTATTGCAATTTATCATAATAGTTTGCTAGGCTTATTTGTGTCCTGATAACTTTGTGAGATATTGACAACTGTTCACATGATAATCTCATGATAAATTATTGGACTGGTCTAATTATCAACAATGGATGAATGAACAGCATCGTAAAAAATGACATACTACAAACAAAGCGCAACAACATACAATATAGAACGCAAACAAGTTTACAAAATAAGATATTTACTTACTAGTCCATCAACAAGATGCTGTTGCATCCAGTGCTGCTGTTTAGCTCGCGCCAACGAGTAAATGCCCGAGGGAGTGGGACTCTTGTCCGGTTCCTCACGCAGTCAGATTCTGATTTCCTTTTCCTAGTCTCTTCCGACCGCGTTTTCTTTGCTTTTTCCATCTTCGACTCGAGTATCACGTCTGAAATGCGCGCAAGTGTCTTCGTGCTTCATGTTGTTGTTGATGTGTGTGACGTCGTTGCCGTAAAGCATTTCGTGATTCTCGCGAGATTTGTCGCGGGCGCTCCTCTCACACTTGCATTGCTGGTTTTTCCAGCGGCGTCCCCCCCAAGCTTTACTACCAGGATGATTCGTCCTACTATGAGTTTGTTTACCACCGAAATGACTTTGAAGCTGTTATATTAAGGTAAAATTCTTGCATAGTGTGGCTTTAAGTGCTCACGGAAGAGATGAGTTTTCAGCTGTCTTTTGAATGTTGTCAAGGATTCTGCATTCCCTGAAATAATTACAGATTAACAAAACTAAAGGAAACATTTTGCTGAGCTTCGGTTCATGTGAGGGGGTCCAAAGTTCACAAAAAGGAAACTGAGACGGCATAAAACGGATCGTGCTTGTTTTCTGTATTTTACATAAGCTTTACAGTTTTGAATAATATCTTGTCTCTATCTGTATGACCATAAATTACGGAGTAACCGGTTCCTCAGAAGGACAAAAATTACTGTGATCGCGCCAACGCCTCGGGCGCACACGTTCTTGTTAACTTGACATCGCAGCATGTTCATTATCAAAATATAACAGTCAACCAAACATATATAAATTTAACCTGTCCATGTTCATCTACAGCGGTAGCCCCGCGTTCAGGACCGGCTCGGGGTTCTGCTGGTCCTGCTCGGGTCAGCCAGTTCTGCTCGGGTCAGCCGGTTCTGTCTCCGTCACTCGCCGTGTTATTCATCTTTCTGTCTGCATCCCCATGGCCCTAAGTCATCCAAATGATGAAAAAGTTTTGCAATGTTTTAATGTACACAATGTTTTTTGCGACACCACAATATAAACGATAGAGCATAATATGAAACGATAGACTTTTTAATAACGTCCATCTGATATATATCGTCATATCGCACAGCCCTAAACATGTAAACGTTTTAAGCACGTCACATCAGTCATTTTCAAGATTAAGAGCAGTTTGGATGTAAACAGAAGTTTGAGCTCACCTTTCCATCCATCCATGTAAAAAAGTGTGTGAAAGCGTCTGTCCATGCAGCTTCAGTGAATAAAATAACTCGTTCTGCCACTGTGGATTAAACCTTTTAGTCCTGCTCCTGGAGATCAGCGTTTACTTCCAAACCCTGATTAGGAGTGTTTTAGGAGTATTTCAGGAGCAGGACAGAGGAGCTCTGCATGAAACTCACGCATTGACTGTAATAATAACTCTTATGTTCTTGTTTTCAGAGCAAAGAAGCTGAGGAATGAGGGATCACATCCAGACAACGTAGCAAGTCGTCATACAATATGAATTGCTTGTGAGAAGTCTGTATGCAATTTAGTGACAGTAAAGGTAAACCTGAAATCTTCTTGCTGTTGTGTTTTTATCAAGCGTTCCACCGTACGGGGTGAGAAGCGTCTGCAACAAAACAAATCATAATAAAACAGGAGAATAAGGGTATTAAGTCCTTTAGAATATTTCTTTATCTGTCATTCTGTACATTATTACACTCTGATGCCTAATTTCACTTAGTAGTATCAGCCATTTACTTGTTATAAAACATAACTCAAATAATTATTGTATCGCTGCATCTCTATTTGAATGCAGGAACCTAGTTAAAGTTATTAACCAGATGGTTGAAGACTGTTTTTAATAGATTTCAAGTTCCCAAGTACACTAAAAGAGCTGTCATACATCACCCTTGTAATTATATTATTAGTCCAAAACTTTCCAATGTCCAAGGCATCCCTTCGTAATAACACACACTCAAACTGTGTTCATTCACTCCGTTACTAATGCCTAGGATTTTAAGCCATTATTAGGACGCATTAGAATGACCACAGTTCAATTAATTAACCAATAACATACAGCACTGAAGTGAACATGAAAATATAAAGAATGTTTTTCAGATTAAAAATACAATAACTCAAGGACGACTGAAAACCTGGCATGTCAATGATCATTAGGTTTCAGTCAAGGGACAATTTGATAACCAAACTTACATTTATAGTCATCATCACTTGTTTGCTGTAGGCTGTTAATATCTGTGTTAAGTATATTTACTTGCCTTTAACTTAATGATTTCACTTAATTACGTAAGACAGCCCAGGAGCAGCAGATAGGCTACATCCAGAAAAACTCATAGAACTCAAAAACACTTGCAATAGTATTTTATGAACTGTTCTTATCTGAAGAAGGATCCTCACAAATGGCAGGCTGAAAGTTAAACAACCAAACATGAAGGTGTCCCCTATCACGGGTTTACAACCCAGTAACTCATCCTATCACAAATAAATTAAGACATCATTGTATATTTTTAGATAAGGAACTTTAATGACAATATGTAATGGACTGTGAACTGACACTGTCCTCAGCTGCAGTAAATACTATAATGAATCTGCAGTTGGGTTATGACCCTTGTACAAACTCAAGAAAACGCACAGACCATGAAAAATATTGTGAAGACGTCTGATTCTCTGAGGTCACTTTCATGTGATATAATTTTGCAAACGGAATTTAAAAAAAAGTCAAATTTACCACACGTTTCTGAGCAAAACTTCTGTGTTGATTTGTCGTCGTCACGTGGAAGCAGACCCGATTACTCTTTCGACTAGTCTTCAAGCACGAACTTTTGTTATCCATGAGTGTGTTTTCCGATTAAATTAACATTTTCGTTGGCGCTAGTTCTTCTGTCACCGTTCTCGCAGAATCACCTCAGACCGAAGGGCGCGAATCCGGAGAGATGCGAGTCTCTGTGAGAGGCGCGCGCAGGTGGGCGTGTCTACGCAATCCATTTATCCATAATTCAGTTCACATTTTAAATATTTTTAAAAGTTTTATTTTATTTAACTTCTATTATTATTATTATTATTATTATTATTATTATTATTATTATTATTATTATTATTATTATTAATGCCAGGGTAGAATAACAAACAATACATGCTTGAATAATGTAAAGAAATAAAGAGAATTTAAAAAAACACCAGGTATTTTATTATTTTTATTTATTATTTTTATTTTTTTTAATTAAATGCTCGTAAAAGAAAACAACAACAACAAAAAACATCAACAACAATTATTGTCATTGTCATAACATAATACAACAGTCTTAATCTTCAGTCCAGATTAAGTTCCTTCAGTCTTTTTAATCTAGATTAATTGCCAAGTCCTTAAACGCAGCCACTGTTCTTGCTTTTACATTTTTTGATATTATTTTTTAATATATTTCAACAAGGAACATTACCGTGACGTCAAACAAATGTAACGATGCTTCCACATATTTAGGCATAAACAACTGTGGCTCTCACGATCTGTTAAACTTGTCTAAATTATGAAAGTTGTGTTACATTGATCATTTGTTGTTATTCAGGAATCTGCTCAGCCTATGAGAGAAGTTTAATGCCTTAATTGTAGTTAGTACATTGGACATTTTTGGACTGATATACATATTTTTATTTATTTTTTAATTTAACCCTAACCCTGCAATAAAGTGGATAAATCCTTCTACTACAACAAAAATTAAAAAGCGTCGCCACTGGGATCCATTAAATCAAACTCAGACAATATACTTCTTTCTAACAACTCCATGCGAAAGCCATTCACCCTGTGCAGAATTTATCTGTGAACAAATATTAATGAATGTATTAAGACATTAAGGCAAGATTTGCTGCTTTTTAAAGCGCTATGCAAATAAAAACGACCTGATTTGATCCTCAACAACTCGTCTCAACACCGGCGTGATTACTTGGACTTCTAAAAGATGGAAATGGATACATTTCTAAATGTTCCGATCCAATCTGCCTTGTAATGCTGCCCGAATCATAAATCATGCACTGTTCCTTCGTTGGGCAGAGGAGAACTGGCCCTCCGACTGAGTCTGGTTTCTCCCAAGGTTTTTTTCTCCATTCTGTCACCTGATGGAGTTTTGGTTCCTTGCCACTGTTGCCTTGGCTTTTGGCTTGCTTAGTTGGGGACATTTAATATTCAATAATATTATTGATCTGCCTTACTTAAGGTGGACGTTGACTCAATTTTCTTTTAGAAACAAACTCTGTTATATTATTTTCATGTTATCACTGTGAAGCTGCTTTGATACAATCTGTATTGTAAAAAGCGCTATATAAATAAAGGTGACTTGACTTGACTGATTTGAAAGCGCAGCTGCTGTTCCTGGAGTGTCCAGCAGGGGGAGCTATCTCTCGTGTGTCAGGCGGTTTGATCTATCATCAGGTGTTGTATTGAGTAATAAAGCATCGATTACACCTGGTTTGAGCGTTGAGCTAGGCTATATTTCATATATTTGAGTGAAGAACCCGTATGAGATTTTCACAGCAAATGGAGAGAGTGAAGAACATTTTAATAATCTAAATACCTTTTTTCCACGATAAAGAATCTTTTGTTACAGTGGCGGTTCTAGACCATTTCAACTGGGGGGGCCAAGCTGGGGCCAGTTGTGCTGTTAGAGGGACCAGTTACATATAGACCTTATTGTTGTCATATCATTTTCTGCACTGCAGGCATTAACAGGCAAAATACCATGTTTATAATCATTCAACAATGCATTTGCATTTCCATTATATTTTTACATTTGCATTACATATTCAGTATTAGTCAGAGTAACTGTAATTGACATGATGTCCTTCTTTCTCTTCATGTTGGTGAGAACTATAGAGCAAAAGCAATGGGGACCAAGAAGCGTATTAATACATTTACTGAAAATAACTGACTTGCTAGGCTAGGTAACTACTAACCGTTTACAGGGTTCCTGCACACTTTATAAAGTCAAATTTAAGGCTTTTTAAGACCTGAAGAAATCAAAATTCATACTGTACATTAGGGGTGTGCAATACTGACAAAATATATCTCAATATTTTCAATGTTTTTTTGATGATTAGATGATATTTTACTGATTGGGTTTTTGTGCTGGTGACATGGCTGGTTTAGGCCTGTTGTTGACAGCAGACTCACAAATATATTCATATTTTTTAATATTCTATGATGTGGTGAGTTAACAGCAGGACCGAAATTCATTTTTTAATTATTTTTTTATTAATTTAATTTGCCACCTTAAATTGATTTCCAGGGGCATTTTCTAAATTTATATAGTTATGAATCACCTTTTATGCCAAATACTAACATTCAAATTATACAGTAATTATACTTATTTATACAATAATACTTAATTATACAATAATTATACAGTACCACTGTTACCAGTCAAATTCATTCATTCAATCAAAATCCATGTTTGCAGTGCAGAGGTGCACAGAAGCGGCATTAATATATTTACACTCCATTTATAATTGTATAAATAAAGCTATGAGATTTTTTTTTAAATCAATATTTAAATATGAAATGATTTCTAATTTTAATGTTTTAATTAAAGGGTATTTTAAATATGAAACTAAACCCGCCAGTAGCCGGCGGCAAGTCACTGTCTTAATAAGTGAGTTGAGGGATTCATTCATTCAACCCATTCGTTCAAACGGCTGATTCATTCGGGAAAGAAGCAAGTGATTCGTTCAAAACGCGGATTTCAGTCAATAAATCATCGCTGTCTGTTGCATTGAGACTCTGCTACGGTTTCATTTTGAAATTCTAGTCGGCGAAATAAAGGGAAAACAAACAATATTGACAATATTGTGTCTAAAAAGTAACTCCCAATGTTCACTTATTGTTAATTTAACTGTTGTGTAACATCAATATCACAGTTGCAATTGTGCACGGGAAAACGGCACTCTTGCTGATCTGATATTCTAATATAAGAACATAATATGATATAAATATAAGACATAAACTAATTTGGGGACATAGTCTACCTATGAACCGCACACAGTGAAAGGAAGATAGACAAATGCGATGTCAGCTCACAGTGCCTCGTATACAGTTAAAACATTGATTACAATATCATAATAGACAATACACATCGCACACCCGATACGCACATAAAGAATGAACTTGCAACTGAACTGACATTTACCAGCTTTCTCCTTCTCTCCTCTCTCGCGTGCAGGAGACAGACGTTATTCTGCCGCGATTCCCGCGAATGTGATGCGAATTGTCACGTGAACAAGCAAATCCACAAAGATAGAATAACAAAAAAATAATACGCATACAACGATAAACAACGATAGCAAAAAACAGTTTTGTAAAAATTATTTCACACTCCACATTTAGGGGGGCAAGCTTGCTGTCACAGGGGGCACGCCGGGGCACGCCCCCCCCCTCTAGAACCGCCACTGTTTTGTTAAATGTTCTCCGTGGAACCACAGATGTAAAGAATCTTAATTTTTAAGAGTGTGAAGCTGAAGATGATTATACTCACAAAAACACACCATGAAACTCTGGATTCATCCTGTTCAGCATTACTGTGTGAAAGTGACTTTCATCAACTCGAACTGTAGACTCAACATAAGAACTTTAGATTCAAACATTAAAATGATGTGCTTTATTATCAGGGTGTCTGGAAGCAGATTCTGACTCATGCTTCAAGTGTTGAGATGTGTCCAGATCTGTGTGTGTGTGTGTGTGTGTGTGTGTGTGTGTGTGTGTGTGTGTGTGTGTGTGTGTGTGTGTGTGTGTGTGTGTGTGTGTGTGTGTGTGTGTGTGTGTGTGTGTGTGTGTGTGTGTGTGTGTGTGTGTGTCTGTCTGTCTGTGAAGTCTGGATCACAAATAAAATTATTCGGAAATCAGTCTGGAATATATGCACATTGAGGACACACACATTCAACTGCACCTTTCGACCCGCCATAAGGTCACAAGGTCATAAGGTTACGAAGTCATGAGGTCATAAGGTCACGAGGTCAAGAGGTCATAACGTCATGACTGAGAACATGATCCACAACCGTGGCCCTTCATCAGAAACATCTCTATAATCTCGTCCTCAGTTTTCCTCTGTACTCTTCTTCTCATTTACATTTACATTTATTCATTTAGCAGACGCTTTTATCCAAAGCGACTTACAAGTGAGAAAAGTCTCACATCTTTACTCCTCTTCTCCTTCCCGGCTGGAGACGTTGTTCTTCCATTGTCAGAATTAACTCAGTTTATATTCTTCCCAGATGAAGAGATGAGATGCACATCTGAGCTCTTTTAGAGAAATGGTTGATCTACTGATTTACATTCCCCTTCAGTAGTGAAATGTATAATTCATCAATTCAGGACACAAAGAGCAAGCAACATCCGTCATCTCTCCGTCTGTAGTCCGGCCGTGAGTGACACACTTCTAGACAAAATAACCTTGAATTGATTTTGAGAAATATTGATAGATTCTCATAGGTTTACATCAGATTTATATAGACAGGAATAATATTTATTGAATTTATACCCAAATGGGTTGATGTAATCATTATGAGCGCTGGATACTCTGATGTACTGTGTTTTCAATCCATACTGGCAGCCTGAGGGCGCCGTGCACACATGCAGTCCATATATGGAACACATGAAGAAGAGCCATAATCATGTGACATCCCAGGAAGTCCCTGGCATAAACAAAGCTTCCAGAGATCGCTGTAACATGCAGATAAAGACGTTTTGAAGACAATAAACATGATTGCAATGATATTTGATTTACCTGTGTTCTTCGAGCCATGTCAGGTATTTTCATAATAATAGATTATATGTATAATGTAATGCTAATCGACATAGACTTTATCATTGTGCAGAATACTATAAAATAATATATTTACAGTCTGATTTTTTATCTGAAGCCAAATCAGATCACAGAAGATTATTTAAAACATTCAACTTGCCCTATATAGTAAGTTTGGAGAACAAACATGGTTTTAATCTCATAAATTGTCGTGTATTGATGTTGTGCTAAGCTAACATGCTAGCTAGCCCTCAGATGCACCTGCCACCTAGCGGTTATTTTTATGAATTTTTCTAAATAGGAATGCTTACTGAAATGTTTCTTTTTTCAAGAAGGTCATTTGATACAGTTTCAAATGTGAACTGAGAACTTTGAAAAAAGATATTAGGGATTGAAACAGTGTGAATAGCCAGTCGTTAGTAATTATAATGAAGACAAAAGAAAAACATATTTAGAGCCGTAAGCAGGCCGGAGAGGCGTGAATGTGTGCAGGGGAGACTGAGACTGAATGGGGCTCGTTTGCACCACAAAACAACACAGACAATAGACTGAATAGATGCTTAGAAGATGACAATAAACATCAGTTTGCATTTTAGAGTCTAATCAAAATAAAGTCATATGACATGATCTTGAAAAAAATTGAACTAAATACAGAGTTTTAGACTTGTCATCTTCAGATTTTAGATATAACATGGTCAGACATGTGGCTTCAGCTGCAGTGCATTCATAGATTGATACAATGCCAACTTAAATTTTATTTTCATGAAGATGTTTCATAAAAATAAATGTCTAATAACTTTACAAAACTTTGAAGCTATTTATAACAATTTTTTTTCATTTTGACAATAATTAATTCTACATTTACAATCAACTGCCAGGTGTCAGCTTTCAAATGATAATCATACTTGTACTTTTAGTACAAAGGGTTCATGAACGGTATCCGTTTCAGTTTGGGTATGCCGTTTCTATGGATTTTTCAAACGTGGGGTTGCAGGCTAACAGGCTAATTGATGACTAGTCTATTCTTGGGCTCTGGTTAGACGTCTATAACATTTTCACTGACAGCCCAAATTCAGCCTTGTTTCAGCCTAGACGTCTGGGCTGTGTTTGATGCTATTAGACGTCTTTTAAGCGCAAAATTGTTTGCTGGGAGGAAGTTATTATGATGTGGAGGTTGGACAGTTAGTTTTGAGAATCACAGCTGTGATCTGAGAAATGCACCAACACGTTAGCAGAAGTTAGCAGCGTCTCAGACAGTCTCCGGCTCTCCGGCTAACTCTCGTGTTGGAGACGATGATGACGACGGGACTGACGGCGGCGTAGAGCGAGGAGAAGAAGATCCTGAGGTCGGAGATTAGCGAGGAGCCGAGCGTCTGAGGCACGCTGAGCGTATAAACCCACAGGCCATTGTCCACGCCGTAGAAGAGCAGGTACAGCGAAACTAGCGTGATCACGCCGAGAGCCGCACGACGCTCCGCTAATGAACTGCTACGAGCTGTGGCCCGCCGGCGCCGCAGGAATGCTAGGAGCAGAATGCTAGCACCCGTCATCAGCGCCATCGGCACCACGTCTCTCCCCACCTGCACCGCGCCGTTAGCATCCCGTGCTAGCCTTGACGGGAAGCTCAGGAAACAGAACTCCACGTTGATGGCATTCGGCGAGAGCTTGGAGTCGTTCCGCGCCGCGACGGCGAACAGCAGTGGAGCCGCGCTCATCGAGCCGTTGATTAGCCACAGCGCCAGAAACACCACACACAGCGAGCGGCCCAGCAGAGCACGAGCGCTAGCGCGGCGCGACCCCGGCGGAGACACGCTCAGGCACTGGTACGCGCTCAGCACGAAGGTCAGCCAGATGGACAGAGACCTGGAGGTGCGGTAGAGGAAGATCACGGCCTTGCAGCCGCTATCATCGAACACGTACACGGAGAAGGAAGCTAGCACCTCCAGCACGCTGCGCACCGACAGGTTAGCCAGGTTAGCAATCGCTAGGTGCAGCACGATGGCGTCGGCCGGCGAGAGACGCTCCTGATACGCCAGCGAGAGGAAGGCGAAGATCACAGCGATGTTCCCTGGGACTCCGGTCACCGCCAGAGAGAGGAAGAGCAGACCTCGCGTCAGAGCGCTCGCGTCCATCACACACACACACACACACTCTTCTGAACGCTGCAGAGATCTGTTCTGGTTTATAGTCGAGTCGGAGCCGTGGGACGCTGATGTTCGGGATGGTCCAGTGCCTTCAGTCTCAGATCAATTACACCAATGATGTGCAGCTGAGCGAGTCTGTCACTGACGAGGGGAACAACTCAACACTATTACAGCAGCTCCAGCGCACATTAAGCCATGAAAACCTTCTTTCGGAATGCTCCTTAAACCTTTCAGGGGTTTAAATGTTTCTTCTTGGTTATGTGAATGTTAAAGGTGCATTGTGTAATATTTACATTTTACATTTTTTTTTACATTTTACATTTATTCATTTTTTAGCTGACGCTTTTATCCAAAGCGACTTACAATTGCTATATATGTCAGAGGTCGCACGCCTCTGGAGCAACTAGGGGTTAAGTGTCTTGCTCAGGGACACACTGGTGTCTCACAGTGGATTGGAACCCGGGTCTCTCACACCAAAGGCATGTGTCTTATCCACTGCGCCATCACCACCCCAGATAGGAGGATCTGTTGACAGAAATGGAACATCATATACATAACTATGTTTTCAGTGGTGTATAAAGATCTTACATAATGAACCGTTATGTATTTATTATCTGAGAATGAGCCGTTTCTCTCTACACACACCGCGGGTCTCCTTACATCCACATGTTTCTACGGTGGCCCTGAACGGACAAATGAGTTTCCTCACTATGTTGTTCCTCGTATAAAGAAGCTGCTAAAGTCAGCTAATAAAAACTGACACAATGATGAACAAGTAACAATAATATTCGCAATAACATAATTTTACTGAATAATTAAGTAAACATAATTTCTTAATTTATCTTTGTAAAGAAACCAATGGCTACTCTCTGCTGTCTCAGATGAGGACATCCCTTCCTGTCGGCGTAACTTCTGTTAGGTGCAGTTCACAACCTCACCACTAGATGCAGCTAAAACTTACACACTGCACCTTTAAGGAATGTTCCATTGTATCATTCTTAAAACATTATGGAATGTTACTTTTGAATGTTCTGAAACGAATAACATTTAAAAAAAAAATGTTAGACGAACGTCCAGCTAAAACATTTCTAAAAAGTAACACTCCATGAACGATGTATCTCAATTGCAATTTATTCATAAAGCGCAATTAAAAACAATCACAGTTGACCAATGTGCTGTATAATGTTCTAAATCCAAAAACAATGAATACAACTAAAATAAAACAACAACAGACAACAAGGGACATCACAAGTTATAGGCTACAGTGAAGAAATGTGTTTTTCATTTAAACTTAACAATATGTAATGTTGGTGCATTTCTAATATGAATCGGTAAACTATTCCAAAGCTTAGGTTCAGCTCTGGAAAAAGCTCGGTCACCCCTAGATTTTAAATTTGACTTTGGAACAGTTCACAAACTGTGGTTGGCAGACCTAAGAGTTCTCAATGGATGGTGATACACAACAAGTCTGAAAGGTAAGAGGGTGCGAGGCCATGTAAACATTTAAAAACAAGCAGAAGCACTGTAAAGTCTATTCTACAGCGGACTGGGAGCCAATGTAAAGACATTAAAACAGGAGTAATATATTTGCGTTTGCCAACACCGGTTAAGAGTCTTGCAGCCGCATTTTGGAATCTAGCTAAGGAAAAATTGTTTATTCCCAAATACAAGGAGTTACAATAGTCAATTCTAGAAGAAATAGTTAAGTCAAGTCAAGTCAAGTCACCTTTATTTACATAGCGCTTTTTACAATACAGATTCTTTCAAAGTAGCTTTACAGAGATAACAGGAAAATAATGTTGTAATAGTACAAAATGTCCCCAACTAAGCAAGACAAAAGCCAATGGCGACAAAGGCGAAGAAAGGCGAAAAGGCGACAGTGGCAAGGAACCAAAACTCCATCAGTGACAGAATGGAGAAAAAAACCTGGGGAGAAACCCAGGCTCAGTCTCAGTTCTCCTCTGGCCAATGAACAGTGTATGATTATGATTCAGGCGGCATTATAGGTCAGAAGTCAGATTGGATCAGAACTTTCACAATATTTATCCAGTAAACTTTAGTTCACAAAGACCTGAAACTCACCGAGTGGTCTGGGGTGTTCACTGATATGCTCACACAAACATCGCTAAAAAAGATGCTTTCCAACAGGTGTTTTACCATTCGTTGTAAAACTGTGGACCTATTTTTCCAAAGTCTCACAACCGGACATTCTTCCAAAAACTACGATAAAACCTGTTGGAAAGCTTCTTTTGCAGCGATTGTTGCGTGAGCATATCAGTGAACACCCCAGACCACTCGGTGAGTTTCACGTCTTTGTAAACTAAAGTTTAATGCGTTTATATGAATGATTGTTCCAAGGCACCTATGAAACCATTGTATAGGTGAGTGGTTGCTAACACAAAAACCTAAAATTCTCGGGACAGCAGCATGTGTCCAAATTTTAATCTTAACCGTTCAATTTCATCAGAAACGATCTTAAAACAGGGCTTTACTTGTAAAACGCCGAACTTACCCTTTAAATCTAAAAGCACCAGTACAGCAGAGTCACCCGAGGCAGTAGCCTTTAAAACATCATTTAAAACTTCTACAAGTGCTGTCTCTGTAGAGACTGGAAAACATCAAAAACATTACTGTCATTCCACTCTGCAGCTGATAAATAATGTTTTTGTGTGAGAACAGTATTAAAGACCAAATAACTTTGAATGAACCTTGTATTAACCTTACAAGTAGAACGTTTGTTCATAACCTTAACGGGAAATGTAAAACTTGAAACTGCTAATCGAATCAAAGGCCTGTGTGAATGTTCCTTGATGTAACGTTCCTTGCTTTACCCATGTTATCCCACATTTCCATTATTTAGTTTATTTATTTGGCTGTTATTGCCTTGTTTATAATCCTTGCTTCATATATTATGCTAAAAACTTAATGCCCATCTCTTCTCTTGTCTTTATTTCTGGGAGCAGTTTTGGGACTTTGTATCGCAGCACTTCTTATCGTTTCAAAGCCACGGAAAAAATAATAGAATCAAAGATGCAAAAACAATTCAGTTCAGCTGAGGCATCCAGAAACGAGGACATCTGTTACGCTAGTAACCCTTAATGAACAGAGTGTGTGTGCAACGGGTTTAACGAACAGTGTATGTGTGCGACGGGTGTGATCAGTGGGATGATGTTAAACACGCGTGTAGCGTGTGTGTAGCGTGTGTCGGGCTGCGTTCAGGCGTAAACACGGCTATCCGGAGGGAATGATGGGAAGAAAACAGACCAGCCCAGACCTGTCGTCCCACAGCTCCTCATTAGCTAAATGTTGTCTAATTATCTCCTGAGGACTCTCAATTACAGAACAAACAACACACACGTCATTCCTCACACACACTGTCAGGCCGTTAAACATGGAAATAGATTGATCATTAACAAAATGAGAAACACAGACAAATGAAATACACAAAAATACACAAGATTGACGTGAAGAATCTTAGAATCTTCTGTAACACTTTATTTTACTGTGTCCTTGTTATAAATATATTATTATGTATTTACTATAGTAATAATAGTAAATTATGCATGATTACATGCAACTAACCCTCAACCAAACCCTAAACCTACACTAAACCTATAGTAAGTACATGTTGTTAATTAATATTACTCATTACTTAAATATATTATTACACTGTAACACGGACACCTTAAAATAAAGTGCAACCAAATCTTCATCTGTGAAACATTTCAGCAAAACAATTATATATTGTATTTAAGTACTGAGTAATATTAATTAACATCTACTTACTATAGGGTTAGGGTAGGGTTAGGGTTAGTTGCATGTAATCATGCATGATTTATTTATATTACTATAGTAAATACATGTAACATATGTAACAAGGACACTGTAAAATAAAGTGTTACCAAATATCTAATGCAATTACCGTTTATTTGTTCTTATTTTATCAACATTTGAACTTGACATTAGTTAGGCTCCTTATAAAAACGTGAACTTTCACTGGTAAGTAAATTGTTCGTGTCATAATAATCTTATTTATTCAAATACAAGGTTAAATGGGTCAGAAACAACGAAACAATTAGGTAAATGTGACATTAATTTAAAAGTGATTATATTTTAAGGTAAAAAACACCTCTGAGAAAAGGAGAAGCATTGATCTGGGCTGTGTCCTGATCCCTGGGGCCGGGTGCATAAACCTCGAAGACTAGTCTGACACCACATTTTTTCTATAAGACACTTTGTAGCTTTTTTAAATCAGTTTTATAAAAACATAGATTAGCATAATTTGATAACGAAAACTAAGACTGACTGCCCCTGACTGAGTGCTAGTGGGTCACACTAGAACTTACACACTAGGCACTGTCTTAACATAATGGCTGTGTTTATGCAACCGGCCCCTGGAGTCGTTAGGACGCGCCCCAGCTGGACACTTCTCCTCTCTTCTTCACTAGCTCTCTCTCGTCTCTGCCGTGGGTTTGAGTCGCTCCCGCGGGTGTAGACGAGGCTATATATTGGGCTTTATGTTGAGCCGCGACGCAGACGATCTCTAAGCGGCTCCATGGACCTGTGCGTGACCATCAAAGGCGTGTCGTTCCTGCTGCAGACGGGTCTAGGGATCCTAGCGAACGGGCTGGTGCTGCTAGCGTACGCACACATGCTTCTGAGCGAGTTTCGGCTAACACCTGCGGACGCTATCCTGTGCCACCTGGCGTTCGTGGACCTGCTTCTGCTGCTAACCCGCGGCGTCCCGCAGACCCTGAGCGTGTTCGGCGTGAGGAACCTGCTAACCGACGCCGGCTGCAAGGCGGTCATATACCTGTACCGCGTGTCGCGCGCACTGTCCGTGTGCCTCACCTGCATGCTGAGCGTGTTCCAGGCGGCTAGCGTCGCCCCTGCGGCCGGCCCGCTGCTCTCCCGCCTCAAGCCTCGACTCCCGCGGCTAATCTTCCCCGGCTTCGCTGCGCTCTGGCTCCTCAACATGGCCGTCTGCATCGCCGCACCCTTCTTTTCCGTAGCGCCGCGCAATGGCACCGTCCCGCCGTTCACCCTCAACCTGGGCTTCTGCCACGTGGACTTCCGTGATAACCTGTCCTACGTGGCGAACGGGGTGGCCGTGTCGGTGCGCGACTTCGCGTTCGTGGGCGTGATGCTAGGCTCCAGCGGGTTCCTCCTGGTGCTCCTGTACCGCCACGGCCGGAAGCTGAAGGGGATCCGGCGCTCGCAGGGCAAAGAGACACGCGCCGCTAAGACTGTGTTGATGCTAGTGGTTCTGTACGCGGTGTTCTTCGGCATCGATAACGTCATCTGGATCTACATGCTAACGGTGGCGCAGGTGCCGGCGGTAGTGGCCGACATGAGGGTGTTCTTCTCCTCATGCTACGCCTCGCTCAGCCCGTTCCTCATCATCTCCTCTAACAAGAAGGTCAAAGCGAGGATGGTGTGTGCAAGCGCGGACCCGGCGGACGACAGCAAGCAATCAGACGTCAAAAACTCTGAGTCCTAGTTAAGCTAATAGTGCTACTTACAAACTCTATGTTTGTAAAGAAAGACTATGCACCTGCGCACATATATATTCAAACGCACATAAACACGTAATATGCATTTCATGGATTCATGTTTTGTTTTTCAAAAATTTTCAAAACCTGCACCTTGGAACCTGTTTCAAAGCTTGCATTCTCGAGCCTCCAAACACTGTTGTCGTGTGGCTGGAACACATCAAAACTTTTCTGTTTTCAGTTAAAAAGGTGTTGTGTTTGCGGCCCCTAAGTTAATAACTAATGATCTTTGCAATGGAAGTGAATCAATCAAAACTAACTTTAACTGGACAATAACTTTATTCTAGATCTGCTGTAAAGCCAAAACAATGTCTGTTACTTCCATTTCCTATTATCACTGTAAAGCTGCTTTGAAACAGTCTATATTGTTAAAAGCTCTGTATAAATGAAGGAGACTTGATTTGATATATTGTCTCTGTGTTTGAATGTGAAAAATCTATGCACTTACTAAATGAACAGTTAGAAAGTGAATGGTGAGGACTCTTATTTTGATGGGTAGTTTAGTTAACCAAGCAGAGGACGGCAAGCTGAACTCTTGGTCTTAGTTAAGCTAATAGTGCTGACTTACAAACTCTATGATAGTACAGCGCACAGACTCTTGATTATTGTGGTGAAATTGCTGTTTTATTTTTGCACCGGTGACGTGTGGTGAAGTTTTGGGTCCCACTGAAGTGATGGGTGCCAGCCTAGGAGGACCCCATTAGTATGCCAGTAGTATGCCTGATCTAAATCTGTTCTCGCAATAACTACATGGTTCTTTTAATAACAAAATATTGCGCTGATTATTACGATAAAAATAAGGACATAATTATAATTTCATTACTAATTATTGTGAATACGTTAAGGCAGTATAAGCTCAGGTAAAGCTCAGCAAGCACGCTCATCGGATAGCTGCATGCTATGCTACTATGTAAGCTAACTAAAAAACACTAAGAACGAGAAATGTTTAAATTCACAATCTATAGCTTCGGTTATATACTCAGTGGCGCATCTGGGGGCCCGTTTCAATAACTAACATAGGGCCATACCCACATAAAACATAAACATAGAGCAGAAAAGGCAAGAATTCCTGTTGGTTCGCATCAATTGTATATTATTTTAATATGTGCACTTTCAGCTTCATGAACAGGCAGCTCAACATATAAATAATCCAACCTTATTTGATTAAAAATATTACAATTATACAGCGTTTTACGTTGGAATAAGCCTCGCCCTTAAATTACTATTATTTGAAGTTAACATTATACAATACGTAGACCTACACGACAAAACTAGTTGAGGATAAATTCTTTACAATTGGGGAATCCGTTACGGACGTGAGCGCTCTGATAGCGGCACTAAAAGACTGCTTTTGCTTTAAAACTTTCACAGAGACCTCAAACAGAAAGCACAAAGCCTTTCTTTAAAAGGAATATCATTTTGTACTAATTGTATCTTAATTTTAATCAATGTTTAATCAACCAATTGCCTGGATTTAATAAATAAGAAGTAAATATAGCAGATAGGCTATATAATCGCGACACGGAGGTGCCGGCGCGTGAACTGGAGCTTGTCTCATAAATTAACCAAAACTCAGCATATAAGGTAGCCTACTTGCCTCACAGACCTGAGAAATATATCTAAAATGTCTACTTCTAAAAAGAACTTTTCAAAACGAAAGAAAACAGACTGCTCTCTGTTTAATCCGTATGAAATGTGCATTTCTCTCTGGCGCGTTCCCTACACACGATCAGCATCGTCAACTTCATCTTTGCAGGCGACAGTGACACAGAAAACACTTGTTTATAAAAAATTAAAATGTCTCCTTGCTATATTCGACATATTCATAAACATTACTTTCGCCGGTTCTTTGTGACAACTTTTAGGTGCTTGATTGCTAATCCACAACATTTAACGATTATTAGGTTAAATGTTCAGAATACGATTCCATATAAGGTTATATTTCAGCACTTCGCAAATGGACAGGGACTCTTAAGTAGTAGCGTTCTCGCGCGTTCACGTTACGTGCATTTTTGGGAAGCTCGTGAAATTCCGGTGAGCGTTCGTAACCTTGCACGTAGAGAGTGAGATACATCATTATCGGGAAACCCAGCCCAGAAACGTTTGTTTCACAACTTCGTAGCTCGTGGTCAATCGATCTTGGATGGTTTACTTTAGACTTTATGGCTAAAAACGGAGACAATGAATGGGATTTTGCTGGTCTGAAACTGGTGAAACATAGGTAAGGCCGCCAGTGTAGTATATGAAACATATAAGTTAAAAGACATTAATGACTCGTTATAACGTAGTTCATACGTGATTTTGTCTGATTTGTAACCAGGCACTGAAGCGATTACCCATAAAACGTGCTTTGAACCAATCGGATTGCTTGGGTCCTAAACTGGGACCCAACACTTCACCACATCGGCAGTTATTACGGTTAACGCCGGAGAGTTCCTAAGCGTGAAGTAAAGAAGTGAGTGAGCAGCCCTTCTGTTCTGCGTTCTGAGTAAAAGTTCAGAATCTAAGCCTCCCTTGTCTGTCATTCTTCAGACGTTACTAAATATTGTCTGTGTTTGAATGTGAAAACTCTTTGCACTTAATAAACGAACTGTTGGAAAGTGAACTGTGAGGACTCTTATTTTGACGGGTTGATTGTTCAGCCGCCATCTTGTCTGGTTGTGTCTGGCTTCAGGCGCGCACACTGAACCGACCCGGAAAACTCGAGCCGAGTTAAACTGACGGTGAGACCGAGTTTAATTAGATTTCCCCCCCGCTTTACCAAGTTTTAAAAAAAGACCAAGACTCTTATTAAACTTCACTTGCCGGAGAGAGTCGGTCGGGTCCTTGATGTTCGGTGGTTTGAATGATGACTTTACTGAGAAGAGTCGATCACTTCCGGTGGTGTAGCTGTTAGCATCGCAGCGATAAGTTTTTCACATTGAAAATAAATACAAACTTTTAAAACAAAAACAAAAAAACGTATATGTAAATCATAAACGAATCCCTGTGAGTGACATAATAATAAGATTATTCACCCTTACGCTGTAAGAATCTGCATTTGTTCCTGAAAAGAAAGTGCTCAAAACTGGTCAGATAGCAGCAAATAAACACATATTTAAAAACAACTGCGTGTTGATCATTCATGTGTAACTCTTACTGAATTAACCGTGCGATTATCATTCATTTCTAGTTTTCCATGACAGTATTTTTAATGTGTCAGCATTTAACGGGTGAATCTCATGAAATCTAATGAGCAGCAGCGCATTTCATTTACACACTGATAATAACAATATTTCACATGGTAAAAAAAAATAGCAGCCTGTTTACTAGCTATCGTGTGACTTTAATTTGCGTGTCATTTTTGCACTTGATGTATTATTTTACTCTAATGTACGTCATATTTGATCAGCAAATCTGGTTAATTGTCAAGATGCAAAAATATTAAATTTAATGTTATAGGATCGCATTCTATTTAGTTAGAATATAAATAAAAAATATAGTTATATTGTTAATATGTGTGTGTGTATATACTGTTGAATTAATTTAATATTGAAACAATTTTATATAAATAGATATATAGTTAACATGAAAATAATAAAAGGCATTTCTGTAGCTCAAACTGTAGATTACGGCATTAACAACACCAAGGTCATGGGTTCGGTTCACAGGGAAACGTGAACGTATGATATTAATCTGTGCGTGTGTTTTCAGAGATGGCGGCGATCCGTAAGAAGCTGGTGATCGTCGGGGATGGTGCGTGCGGGAAGACCTGCCTCCTCATCGTCTTCAGTAAAGACCAGTTCCCCGAGGTCTACGTGCCCACCGTCTTCGAGAACTACGTGGCCGACATCGAGGTGGACAGCAAGCAGGTGAGCAGCGTAGGCGTGCGTCATGTGACTGGCGTGTGGCTGAGCGTGTGTCGTGTGGCTGAGCCTGTGTCATGTGACTGGCGTGTGTCATGTGACTGGCGTGTATCATGTGACTGGCGTGTGGCTGAGCGTGTGTCTGAGCGTGTGTCATGTGACTGGCGTGTGGCTGAGCGTGTGTCATGTGACTGGCGTTTGTCTGAGCGTGTGTCATGTGACTGGCGTGTGACTGGCGTGTGGCTGAGCGTGTGTCATGTGACTGGCGTGTGGCTGAGCGTGTGTCATGTGAGTGGCATGTGGCTGAGCGTGTGTCATGTGGCTGAGGGTGTGTCATGTGACTGGCGTGTGGCTGAGCGTGTGGCTGAGCGTGTGTCATGTGACTGGCGTGTGGCTGAGCGTGTGTCATGTGACTGGCGTGTGGCTGAGCGTGTGTCATGTGACTGGCGTGTGACTGAGCGTGTGTCGTGTGACTGGCATGTGGCTGAGCGTGTTTCGTGTGACTGGCGTGTGGCTGAGCGTGTGTCATGTGACTGGCGTGTGGCTGAGCGTGTGTCATGTGACTGGCGTGTGGCTGAGCGTGTGTCATGTGACTGGCGTGTGACTGAGCGTGTGTCGTGTGACTGGCATGTGGCTGAGCGTGTTTCGTGTGACTGGCGTGTGGCTGAGCGTGTGTCGTGACTGAGTGCGTGTCATGTGACTGAGCGTGTCATATGACTGAGCGCGTGTCATGTGGCTGAGCGTGTCATGTGACTGAGCGTGTGTCATGTGGCTGAGCGTGTCATGTGACTGAGCGTGTCATGTGACTGAGCGCGTGTCATGTGGCTGAGCGTGTCATGTGACTGAGCGTGTGTCATGTGCCTGAGCGCTTGTCGTGGCTCAGCGTGTGTCATGTGACATTAGGTGTGTTTGGCCGCGGCTGGATGTAACTGATCGGCTAGAGTTGCGTGCAGGGGAGGAGCTGCAAACGGAGACGTGAAGTCGGACACTTTCTGCTTCCCGTAGTGACGCTCACGCTGTGTTTGCATACTTTACCACAGCTGAAGTGAAATAAATGCAATATTTGCCAAATACACAGATGTTTCAGAGACATTTTCATTCAATACTTAATGCACTACAGCCTACAGCTACTATCAAGGAAGTGAAGTTATGTTTTTTAATCAGTTTTACAGGGCTCCAGACTAACTTTTTTCACCTACGTCCTGGAACCGTCCTGAAAAACAATATGAACCGTCCTAAAGTGAATGTCAACTGTCCCAAAATCAAAATGTTTTTTCTGTACTTTGTTATTATCATCTATAGTTGTTAGTCACATAATAAAAACACCATTAAAAACACCATCTTTATGATATATATTATTATATTTATTTAGCTCCATTCAAAGTAGTTATCTTTAAACAGGTAAAAAACAGATTTAATAAAAAATATCAGGAGTTAAATGCTTTTTTGTATTCATGCAGAACAAATCTTTTTTCTTTTTTTTTTACATATACAAAAATTAAGAGAAAAATACATACAGCTCAAAACGTTTTTGAGTTGGTTGGATTAAACAATAACAAATAAATACTGGGCTCGTCCATTTTGACCCAGGCCTATGGTGACTAGTGAGTGATTTTCATTTTAGCAGTTCATCCAATAAGCAGCCCGAGGAAAGCTTTGAGTGAAAGCTTCTCAGCCAATCAGCGGCTTCTACCCCACGTGTGGACTCTTAAGCCTGCCCACACTGCATCGTCACCACAAGTGATCCAATGACATGAATGACGTTGGCGCGCAAGCTTTTCAAAGCAAGCTCTATGGTGCTGTTTACACCTGGCCACTTCATACGTTTCCTGTGATGGGATAGCTCTCCGATCGTGAAAAGACCAGGTGTAAATGCCCTCCGAAACGCATTCGAGACGGATTTAAATCCGATCACTCAAACCACTTCAGGAGGAGGTCTGAGACTCATTCCAGACGAAACTGGACAAGTGTAAATGCATCTGGCTTTTGAAAGCACATGTAGATTTAACTCCTCTCAACCATGCTTAAAAAATAAACGTGTGATATGTTATATGTCATGTTATAGCCAGATATGAGGGCGCTACTTCAGCATCACCGCAGATGAGCGATCTATTCATCAAGCCAGCGTGCAAACTACCACAAATCAAAGTTGCAGACGCTTAAGACATAATCATCTTCATTAAAAGTAAAGAAGCGGAATGATCTCACCAGTGCTGTTGCCACTCTCTTATTGCGGTCTTTGATTTTGATTTTAGCTGATGATCAATAAAATGCAGCTCATATCTGTTGCTTTCGGTGACGTGAACTCTATTAAATCTGCATATAGCGCGGGAATTGAAGATCGGATTTATTTCCGTTTTGTGAAAAACACATTTGTGTGTCCAGATGTAAATGGAATCGTTTTGATAAATCCGATAGCTATCCGATCTGAGAAAACGCATGAAGTGGCCAGGTGTAAACAGCCCCATTGAGACAGACACAGACGGCAGCTATTATTTAGCAAATATGAAAAGCAAAGCAATCTGTTTTACCGTTGTTTAACCAGCGCAACATATTTGCGATGTCATTAAGTCATTTGATAGATGCACCCATATGCACCCGGTACCGCGGAACACGTCTCCGGGTGAGTAGCGGCCAGTGATAGTAACTATAGTAACAGCATGAGAAGATTCGCTCCGTTGTAGTCAGCGTTTGATCGGTTAATTTTGGCATTTTCTAAGTAAGTTAGCCTAATAGGATGGTAATAAATGAACACACATACAAAAATGTCTTTCGTCCTGTAGGCGTCCTGGAGAATATTTCTGTTCGTCCTAAACACATTTTCTATCGTCCCCAGGACGATAGGACGCCGTTAGTCTCGAGCCCTGCAGTTTTATTTCGATAAACATGACACAATATAACATCACGACTACATGAAAAAAGCGTTTCCTGTTATAAAAAACTGATTTGTGAGCTTTAGTGGAACTAAAGGTGTGAGAATAAACACGAAACAAAGGTGATTGTTGTCATGTGGTGAATCCGGCCAATCGTGGAACAGCTGTGTCGTCATCAGAGCTCGTGGATTCGGCCAATCGTGGAACAGCTGTGTCGTCATCAGAGCTCGTGGATTCGGCCAATCGTGGAACAGCTGTGTCGTCATCAGAGCTCGTGAGCCGCTCTGGAGAAGCTGCGCTGTCTGAGTTCACCGGCTGCTCTCTTATCGCTCTCGCGGGACTTTTATGGCATACTTCAGTCACGTGGTGTCGGCGCTGTATCGAGTCGGACAACATTTCTAACTGGCATGCAATGCGTCAAGTCAGCCGCCGATCGGTCTGCGCAGAGCTACATGACTGGCATGTGTCCAGACTGAGTGTGTGTCATGTGACTGGCGTGTGGATGAGCGTGTGTCATGTGTCTGGTGTGTGTCGTGACTGAGCATGTCATGTGACTAGCGTGTGACTGGCATGTGTCTTGACTGAGCGTGTGTCATGTGACTGAGCGTGTCATGTGACTGAGCGTGTCATGTGACTGGCGTGTGTCATGTGACTGGCGTGGGTCATGTGACAGCGTGTGTCTGAGCGTGTCATGTGACTGAGCGTGTGTTCGAGCATGTGTCAAGTGACTGAGCGTGTGTCCATGTGACTGAGCGTGTGTCTGAGCGTGTCTCATGTGACTGGCGTTTGTCTGAGGGTGTGTCATGTGACTGGCGTTTGTCTGAGGGTGTGTCATGTGACTGGCGTTTGTCTGAGGGTGTCTCATGTGTCTGAGCGTGTGTCATGTGACTGGCATGTGGATGGGCGTGTGTCATGTGACTGGCATTTGTCTGAGCGTGTGTCATGTGACTGGCGTTTGTCTGAGGGTGTGTCATGTGACTGGCGTTTGTCTGAGCGTGTGTCATGTGACTGGCATGTGGATGGCCGTGTGTCATGTGACTGGCATTTGTCTGAGCGTGTGTCATGTGACTGGCGTTTGTCTGAGGGTGTGTCATGTGACTGGCGTTTGTCTGAGGGTGTATCATGTGTTTGAGCGTGTGTCATGTGACTGGCATGTGGATGGGCGTGTGTCATGTGACTGGCGTTTGACTGAGGGTGTGTCATGTGACTGGCGTTTGTCTGAGGGTGTGTCATGTGACTGGTGTTTGTCTGAGGGTGTGTCATGTGACTGGCGTTTGACTGAGCTTGTGTCATGTGACTGGCGTTTGTCTGAGGGTTTGTCATGTGACTGGCGTTTGTCTGAGGGTGTGACATGTGACTGGCGTTTGTCTGAGTGGGACATGTGACTGGCATTTGTCTGAGGGTGTGTCATGTGACTGGCGTTTGTCTGAGGGTGTGACATGTGACTGGCGTTTGTCTGAGCGTGTGTCATGTGACTGGCGTGTGTCTGAGGGTGTCTCATGTGACTGGCATTTGTCTGAGCGTGTGTCATGTGACTGGTGTTTGTATGAGGGTGTCTCATGTGTTTGAGCGTGTGTCATGTGACTGGCGTTTGTCTGAGGGTGTGACTTGTGACTGGCGTTTGTCTGAGGGTGTCTCATGTGTCTGGCGTTTGTCTGAGGGTGTGTCATGTGACTGGCGTTTGTCTGAGGGTGTCTCATGTGTTTGAGCGTGTGTCATGTGACTGGCATGTGGATGGGCGTGTGTCATGTGACTGGCGTTTGTCTGAGCGTGTGTCATGTGACTGGCGTTTGTCTGAGGGTGTGTCATGTGACTGGCGTTTGTCTGAGGGTGTCTCATGTGTTTGAGCGTGTGTCATGTGACTGGCATGTGGATGGGCGTGTGTCATGTGACTGGCGTTTGTCTGAGGGTGTGACATGTGACTGGCGTTTGTCTGAGGGTGTGACATGTGACTGGCGTTTGTCTGAGGGTGTGACATGTGACTGGCGTTTGTCTGAGCGTGTGTCATGTGACTGGCGTTTGTCTGAGGGTGTGTCATGTGACTGGCGTTTGTCTGAGCGTGTGTCATGTGACTGGCGTTTGTCTGAGCGTGTGTCATGTGACTGGCGTTTGTCTGAGGGTGTGTCATGTGACTGGCGTTTGTCTGAGCGTGTGTCATGTGACTGGCGTTTGTCTGAGGGTGTGTCATGTGACTGGCGTTTGTCTGAGGGTGTGTCATGTGACTGGCGTTTGTCTGAGCGTGTGTCATGTGACTGGCGTTTGTCTGAGCGTGTGTCATGTGACTGGCGTTTGTCTGAGCGTGTGTCATGTGACTGGCGTTTGTCTGAGGGTGTGTCATGTGACTGGCGTTTGTCTGAGCGTGTGTCATGTGACTGGCGTTTGTCTGAGGGTGTGTCATGTGACTGGCGTTTGTCTGAGCGTGTGTCATGTGACTGGCGTTTGTCTGAGGGTGTGTCATGTGACTGGCGTTAGTCTGAGCGTGTGTCATGTGACTGGCGTTTGTCTGAGGGTGTGTCATGTGACTGGCGTTTGTCTGAGCGTGTGTCGTGACTGGCGTTTGTCTGAGGGTGTCTCATGTGTCTGGCGTTTGTCTGAGGGTGTCTCATGTGACTGGCGTTTGTCTGAGCGTGTGTCATGTGACTGGCGTTTGTCTGAGGGTGTCTCATGTGTCTGGCGTTTGTCTGAGGGTGTGTCATGTGACTGGCGTTTGTCTGAGCGTGTGTCATGTGACTGGCGTTTGTCTGAGGGTGTGTCGTGTGACTGGCGTTTGTCTGAGGGTGTGTCATGTGACTGGCGTTTGTCTGAGGGTGTGTCATGTGACTGGCGTTTGTCTGAGGGTGTGTCATGTGACTGGCGTTTGTCTGAGCGTGTGTCATGTGACTGGCGTTTGTCTGAGGGTGTCTCATGTGTCTGGCGTTTGTCTGAGGGTGTCTCATGTGACTGGCGTTTGTCTGAGCGTGTGTCATGTGACTGGCGTTTGTCTGAGCGTGTGTCATGTGACTGGCGTTTGTCTGAGCGTGTGTCATGTGACTGGCGTTTGTCTGAGGGTGTCTCATGTGTCTGGCGTTTGTCTGAGGGTGTCTCATGTGACTGGCGTTTGTCTGAGCGTGTGTCATGTGACTGGCGTTTGTCTGAGGGTGTCTCATGTGTCTGGCGTTTGTCTGAGGGTGTGTCATGTGACTGGCGTTTGTCTGAGCGTGTGTCATGTGACTGGCGTTTGTCTGAGGGTGTGTCGTGTGACTGGCGTTTGTCTGAGGGTGTGTCATGTGACTGGCGTTTGTCTGAGGGTGTGTCATGTGACTGGCGTTTGTCTGAGGGTGTGTCATGTGACTGGCGTTTGTCTGAGCGTGTGTCATGTGACTGGCGTTTGTCTGAGGGTGTGTCATGTGACTGGCGTTTGTCTGAGGGTGTGACATGTGACTGGCGTTTGTCTGAGGGTGTGTCATGTGACTGGCGTTTGTCTGAGGGTGTGTCATGTGACTGGCGTTTGTCTGAGCGTGTGTCATGTGACTGCCGTTTGTCTGAGGGTGTGTCATGTGACTGGCGTTTGTCTGAGCGTGTGTCATGTGACTGGCGTTTGTCTGAGCGTGTGTCATGTGACTGGCGTTTGTCTGAGGGTGTGTCATGTTACTGGCGTTTGTCTGAGCGTGTGTCATGTGACTGGCGTTTGTCTGAGGGTGTGTCATGTGACTGGCGTTTGTCTGAGCGTGTGTCATGTGACTGGCGTTTGTCTGAGCGTGTGTCATGTGACTGGCGTTTGTCTGAGGGTGTCTCATGTGTCTGGCGTTTGTCTGAGGGTGTGTCATGTGACTGGCGTTTGTCTGAGGGTGTGTCATGTGACTGGCGTTTGTCTGAGCGTGTGTCATGTGACTGGCGTTTGTCTGAGGGTGTGTCATGTGACTGGCGTTTGTCTGAGCGTGTGTCATGTGACTGGCATTTATCTGAGGGTGTGTCATGTGACTGGCGTTTGTCTGAGCGTGTGTCATGTGACTGGCGTTTGTCTGAGGGTGTGTCATGTGACTGGCGTTTATCTGAGCGTGTGTCATGTGACTGGCGTTTGTCTGAGGGTGTGTCATGTGACTGGCGTTTTTCTGAGCGTGTGTCATGTGACTGGCGTTTGTCTGAGCGTGTGTCATGTGACTGGCGTTTGTCTGAGGGTGTGTCATGTGACTGGCGTTTGTCTGATGGTGTGTCATGTGACTGGCGTTTGTCTGAGCGTGTGTCATGTGACTGGCGTTTGTCTGAGGGTGTGACATGTGACTGGCGTTTGTCTGAGCGTGTGTCATGTGACTGGCGTTTGTCTGAGGGTGTGTCATGTGACTGGCGTTTGTCTGAGCGTGTGTCATGTGACTGGCGTTTGTCTGAGCGTGTGTCATGTGACTGGCGTTTGTCTGAGGTTGTCTCATGTGTCTGGCGTTTGTCTGAGGGTGTGTCATGTGACTGGCATTTGTCTGAGGGTGTGTCATGTGACTGGCGTTTGTCTGAGCGTGTGTCATGTGACTGGCGTTTGTCTGAGGGTGTGTCATGTGACTGGCGTTTGTCTGAGCGTGTGTCATGTGACTGGCGTTTGTCTGAGGGTGTGTCATGTGACTGGCGTTTGTCTGAGGGTGTCTCATATTACTGGCGTTTGTCTGAGGGTGTCTCATGTGTTTGAGCGTGTGTCATGTGACTGGCATGTGGATGGGCGTGTGTCATGTGACTGGCGTTTGTCTGAGCGTGTGTCATGTGACTGGCGTTTGTCTGAGGGTGTGTCATGTGACTGGCGTTTGTCTGAGCGTGTGTCATGTGACTGGCGTTTGTCTGAGGGTGTGTCGTGTGACTGGCGTTTGTCTGAGGGTGTGTCATGTGACTGGCGTTTGTCTGAGGGTGTGTCATGTGACTGGCGTTTGTCTGAGGGTGTGTCATGTGACTGGCGTTTGTCTGAGCGTGTGTCATGTGACTGGCGTTTGTCTGAGGGTGTGTCATGTGACTGGCGTTTGTCTGAGGGTGTGACATGTGACTGGCGTTTGTCTGAGGGTGTGTCATGTGACTGGCGTTTGTCTGAGGGTGTGTCATGTGACTGGCGTTTGTCTGAGCGTGTGTCATGTGACTGGCGTTTGTCTGAGGGTGTGTCATGTGACTGGCGTTTGTCTGAGCGTGTGTCATGTGACTGGCGTTTGTCTGAGCGTGTGTCATGTGACTGGCGTTTGTCTGAGGGTGTGTCATGTTACTGGCGTTTGTCTGAGCGTGTGTCATGTGACTGGCGTTTGTCTGAGGGTGTGTCATGTGACTGGCGTTTGTCTGAGCGTGTGTCATGTGACTGGCGTTTGTCTGAGCGTGTGTCATGTGACTGGCGTTTGTCTGAGGGTGTCTCATGTGTCTGGCGTTTGTCTGAGGGTGTGTCATGTGACTGGCGTTTGTCTGAGGGTGTGTCATGTGACTGGCGTTTGTCTGAGCGTGTGTCATGTGACTGGCGTTTGTCTGAGGGTGTGTCATGTGACTGGCGTTTGTCTGAGCGTGTGTCATGTGACTGGCATTTATCTGAGGGTGTGTCATGTGACTGGCATTTGTCTGAGCGTGTGTCATGTGACTGGCGTTTGTCTGAGGGTGTGTCATGTGACTGGCGTTTATCTGAGCGTGTGTCATGTGACTGGCGTTTGTCTGAGGGTGTGTCATGTGACTGGCGTTTTTCTGAGCGTGTGTCATGTGACTGGCGTTTGTCTGAGCGTGTGTCATGTGACTGGCGTTTGTCTGATGGTGTGTCATGTGACTGGCGTTTGTCTGATGGTGTGTCATGTGACTGGCGTTTGTCTGAGCGTGTGTCATGTGACTGGCGTTTGTCTGAGCGTGTGTCATGTGACTGGCGTTTGTCTGAGGGTGTCTCATGTGTCTGGCGTTTGTCTGAGGGTGTGTCATGTGACTGGCGTTTGTCTGAGGGTGTGTCATGTGACTGGCGTTTGTCTGAGCGTGTGTCATGTGACTGGCGTTTGTCTGAGCGTGTGTCATGTGTCTGGCGTTTGTCTGAGGGTGTGTCATGTGACTGGCGTTTGTCTGAGCGTGTGTCATGTGACTGGCGTTTGTCTGAGGGTGTGTCATGTGACTGGCGTTTGTCTGAGCGTGTGTCATGTGACTGGCGTTTGTCTGAGCGTGTGTCATGTGACTGGCGTTTGTCTGAGCGTGTGTCATGTGACTGGCGTTTGTCTGAGGGTGTCTCATGTGTCTAGCGTTTGTCTGAGGGTGTGTCATGTGACTGGCGTTTGTCTGAGGGTGTGTCATGTGACTGGCGTTTGTCTGAGCGTGTGTCATGTGACTGGCGTTTGTCTGAGGGTGTGTCATGTGACTGGCGTTTGTCTGATCGTGTGTCATGTGACTGGCGTTTGTCTGAGGGTGTGTCATGTGACTGGCGTTTGTCTGAGGGTGTGTCATGTGACTGGCGTTTGTCTGAGGGTGTGACATGTGACTGGCGTTTGTCTGAGCGTGTGTCATGTGACTGGCGTTTGTCTGAGGGTGTGTCATGTGACTGGCGTTTGTCTGAGCGTGTGTCATGTGACTGGCGTTTGTCTGAGCGTGTGTCATGTGACTGGCGTTTGTCTGAGGTTGTCTCATGTGTCTGGCGTTTGTCTGAGGGTGTGTCATGTGACTGGCATTTGTCTGAGGGTGTGTCATGTGACTGGCGTTTGTCTGAGCGTGTGTCATGTGACTGGCGTTTGTCTGAGGGTGTGTCATGTGACTGGCGTTTGTCTGAGCGTGTGTCATGTGACTGGCGTTTGTCTGAGGGTGTGTCATGTGACTGGCGTTTGTCTGAGGGTGTCTCATGTTACTGGCGTTTGTCTGAGGGTGTCTCATGTGTTTGAGCGTGTGTCATGTGACTGGCATGTGGATGGGCGTGTGTCATGTGACTGGCGTTTGTCTGAGCGTGTGTCATGTGACTGGCGTTTGTCTGAGGGTGTGTCATGTGACTGGCGTTTGTCTGAGGGTGTCTCATGTGTTTGAGCGTGTGTCATGTGACTGGCATGTGGATGGGCGTGTGTCATGTGACTGGCGTTTGTCTGAGCGTGTGTCATGTGACTGGCGTTTGTCTGAGGGTGTCTCATGTGTCTGGCGTTTGTCTGAGGGTGTCTCATGTGTTTGAGCGTGTGTCATGTGACTGGCATGTGGATGGGCGTGTGTCATGTGACTGGCGTTTGTCTGAGCGTGTGTCATGTGACTGGCGTTTGTCTGAGGGTGTGTCATGTGACTGGCGTTTGTCTGAGCGTGTGTCATGTGACTGGCGTTTGTCTGAGGGTGTGTCATGTGACTGGCGTTTGTCTGAGGGTGTCTCATGTGACTGGCGTTTGTCTGAGGGTGTGTCATGTGACTGGCGTTTGTCTGAGCGTGTGTCATGTGACTGGCGTTTGTCTGAGCGTGTGTCATGTGACTGGCGATTGTCTGAGGGTGTCTCATGTGACTGGCGTGTGGCTGAGCGTGTGTCATGTGACTGGCGTTTGTCTGAGGGTGTCTCATGTGACTGGCGTGTGGATGGGCGTGTGTCATGTGACTGGCGTTTGTCTGAGCGTGTGTCATGTGACTGGCGTTTGTCTGAGGGTGTGTAATGTGACTGGCGTTTGTCTGAGGGTGTCTCATGTGACTGGCGTTTGTCTGAGCGTGTTTCATGTGACTGGCATGTGGCTGAGCGTGTGTCATGTGCCTGAGCGTGTGTCATGTGCCTGAGTGCGTGTCATGTGGCTGAGCGTGTCATGTGACTGAGCGCGTGTCATGTGGCTGAGCGTGTCATGTGACTGAGCGCGTGTCATGTGCCTGAGTGTGTCATGTGACTGAGCGTGTCATGTGCCTGAGTGTGTCATGTGACTGAGCATGTCATGTGACTGAGCGTGTGTCATGTGACTGGCATTTGTCTGAGGGTGTGTCATGTGACTGGCGTTTGTCTGAGGGTGTGTCATGTGACTGGCGTTTGTCTGAGGGTGTCTCAAGGGTCTGAGCGTGTGTCATGTGACTGGCATTTGTCTGAGGGTGTGTCATGTGACTGGCGTTTGTCTGAGGGTGTGTCATGTGACTGGCGTTTGTCTGAGGGTGTCTCATGTGACTGCCGTTTGTCTGAGGGTGTCTCATGTGACTGGCGTTTGTCTGAGGCGGTCTCATGTGTCTGAGGGTGTGTCATGTGACTGGCGTTTGTCTGAGCGTGTGTCATGTGACTGGCGTTTGTCTGAGGCGGTCTCATGTGTCTGAGGGTGTGTCATGTGACTGGCATTTGTCTGAGGGTGTGTCATGTGACTGGCGTTTGACTGAGGGTGTGTCATGTGACTGCCGTTTGTCTGAGGCGGTCTCATGTGTCTGAGCGTGTGTCATGTGACTGGCATTTGTCTGAGGGTGTGTCATGTGACTGGCGTTTGTCTGAGGGTGTGTCATGTGACTGGCGTTTGTCTGAGGGTGTCTCATGTGACTGGCGTTTGTCTGAGGGTGTCTCATGTGACTGGCGTTTGTCTGAGGCGGTCTCATGTGTCTGAGGGTGTGTCATGTGACTGGCGTTTGTCTGAGCGTGTGTCATGTGACTGGCGTTTGTCTGAGGCGGTCTCATGTGTCTGAGGGTGTGTCATGTGACTGGCGTTTGACTGAGGGTGTGTCATGTGTCTGGCGTTTGTCTGAGCGTGTGTCATGTGACTGGCATTTGTCTGAGGGTGTGTCATGTGACTGGCGTTTGTCTGAGGCGGTCTCATGTGTCTGAGGGTGTGTCATGTGACTGGCGTTTGACTGAGCGTGTCTTATGTGTCTGAGGGTGTGTCATGTGACTGGCGTTTGTCTGAGCGTGTGTCATGTGACTGGCGTTTATCTGAGCGTGTGTCATGTGACTGGCGTTTGTCTGAGGGTGTCTCATGTGACTGGCGTTTGTCTGAGCGTGTGTCATGTGACTGGCGTTTGTCTGAGGGTGTGTCATGTGACTGGCGTTTGACTGAGGGTGTGTCATGTGACTGGCGTTTGTCTGAGGGTGTCTCATGTGACTGGCGTTTGTCTGAGCGTGTGTCATGTGACTGGCGTTTGTCTGAGGGTGTGGCATGTGACTGGCGTTTGACTGAGGGTGTGTCATGTGACTGGCGTTTGTCTGAGGGTGTGTCATGTGACTGGCGTTTGTCTGAGCGTGTGTCATGTGACTGGCGTTTGACTGAGGGTGTGTCATGTGACTGGCGTTTGTCTGAGGGTGTGTCATGTGACTGGCGTTTGACTGAGGGTGTGTCATGTGACTGGCGTTTGTCTGAGGGTGTGTCATGTGACTGGCGTTTGTCTGAGCGTGTGTCATGTGACTGGCGTTTGTCTGAGCGTGTCTCATGTGACTTGCATTTGTCTGAGGGTGTGTCATGTGTCTGAGCGTGTGTCATGTGACTGGCATTTGTCTGAGGGTGTGTCATGTGACTGGCATTTGTCTGAGGGTGTGTCATGTGTCTGAGCGTGTGTCATGTGACTGGCATTTGTCTGAGCGTGTGTCATGTGACTGGCATTTGTCTGAGGGTGTGTCATGTGTCTGAGCGTGTGTCATGTGACTGGCATTTGTCTGAGGGTGTGTCATGTGACTGGCATTTGTCTGAGGGTGTGTCATGTGTCTGAGCGTGTGTCATGTGACTGGCATTTGTCTGAGCGTGTGTCATGTGACTGGCATTTGTCTGAGGCGGTCTCATGTTTCTGAGGGTGTGTCATGTGACTGGCGTTTGTCTGAGGGTGTGTCATGTGACTGGCGTTTGTCTGAGCGTGTGTCATGTGACTGGCGTTTGTCTGAGGGTGTCTCATGTGACTGGCGTTTGTCTGAGGGTGTGTCATGTGACTGGCGTTTGTCTGAGCGTGTGTCATGTGACTGGCGTTTGTCTGAGGGTGTGTCATGTGACTGGCGTTTGTCTGAGCGTGTGTCATGTGACTGGCGTTTGTCTGAGGGTGTCTCATGTGACTGGCGTTTGTCTGAGGGTGTGTCATGTGACTGGCGTTTGTCTGAGGGTGTGTCATGTGACTGGCGTTTGTCTGAGCGTGTGTCATGTGACTGGCGTTTGACTGAGGGTGTGTCATGTGACTGGCGTTTGTCTGAGGGTGTGTCATGTGACTGGCGTTTGTCTGAGCGTGTGTCGGGTGACTGGCGTTTGTCTGAGGGTGTCTCATGTGACTTGCATTTGTCTGAGGGTGTGTCATGTGTCTGAGCGTGTGTCATGTGACTGGCATTTGTCTGAGGGTGTGTCATGTGACTGGCATTTGTCTGAGGGTGTGTCATGTGTCTGAGCGTGTGTCATGTGACTGGCATTTGTCTGAGCGTGTGTCATGTGACTGGCATTTGTCTGAGGGTGTGTCATGTGTCTGAGCGTGTGTCATGTGACTGGCATTTGTCTGAGGGTGTGTCATGTGACTGGCATTTGTCTGAGCGTGTGTCATGTGACTGGCGTTTGTCTGAGCGTGTGTCATGTGACTGGCGTTTATCTGAGCGTGTGTCATGTGACTGGCGTTTGTCTGAGCGTGTGTCATGTGACTGGCGTTTATCTGAGCGTGTGTCATGTGACTGGCATTTGTCTGAGGGTGTCTCATGTGACTGGCGTTTGTCTGAGGGTGTGTCATGTGACTGGCGTTTGACTGAGGGTGTGTCATATGACTGGCGTTTGTCTGAGGGTGTGTCATGTGACTGGCGTTTGACTGAGGGTGTGTCATGTGACTGGCGTTTGTCTGAGGGTGTGTCATGTGACTGGCGTTTGTCTGAGCGTGTGTCATGTGACTGGCGTTTGTCTGAGGGTGTCTCATGTGACTTGCATTTGTCTGAGGGTGTGTCATGTGTCTGAGCGTGTGTCATGTGACTGGCATTTGTCTGAGGGTGTGTCATGTGACTGGCATTTGTCTGAGGGTGTGTCATGTGTCTGAGCGTGTGTCATGTGACTGGCATTTGTCTGAGGGTGTGTCATGTGACTGGCATTTGTCTGAGGGTGTGTCATGTGTCTGAGCGTGTGTCATGTGACTGGCATTTGTCTGAGCGTGTGTCATGTGACTGGCATTTGTCTGAGGGTGTGTCATGTGTCTGAGCGTGTGTCATGTGACTGGCATTTGTCTGAGGGTGTGTCATGTGACTTGCATTTGTCTGAGGGTGTGTCATGTGTCTGAGCGTGTGTAGTGTGACTGGCATTTGTCTAAGGGTGTGTCATGTGACTGGCATTTGTCTTAGGGTGTGTCATGTGACTTGCATTTGTCTGAGGGTGTGACATGTGTCTGAGCGTTTGTCATGTGACTGGCATTTGTCTGAGGGTGTCTCATGTGACTTGCATTTGTCTGAGAGTGTCATGTGTCTGAGGGTGTGTCATGTGTGACTGGCGTTTGTCTGAGGGTGTGTCATGTGACTGGCGTTTGTCTGAGGGTGTGTCATGTGACTGGCGTGTTTGTGTGTTCCAGGTGGAGCTGGCGCTGTGGGATACGGCGGGACAGGAGGATTATGATCGGCTTCGGCCGCTCTCCTATCCCGACACTGACGTCATCCTCATGTGCTTCTCCGTCGACAGCCCCGACAGCCTGGGTGAGTCTCGCCACACACACACACACACACACACACACACACACACACACAGGGTTCGTACGGGTGCTTGAAATCCTTGAAAATGCTTGAATTTTTATGTTGTTTTTTCAAGGTTAGAGAAGTGCTTAAATTTTGGATAAAATGCTTGAAAATGCTTGAGTCCGTGATGCTTTCACATTCACGAGAACCGCGGCACAGTTCCAGCGCAGCCGAACTCACAGCGCCTCCTGCAGTTAGTCTCGGGCTCGGGACCCCAGTGCGCACCCGGGGCCGCACGACAGCGTTCACATTAGTGGTGTTTCATGCGAACCGTGCCAGTTGCGTTCTGAACTAAACTGGCAGTGTTTACGCTAGGGATGTGCCGATAGACGATATCGTGTATCGACGATAGTCTGAGATTTCGCCGATGGCAGATGCCTTTGACGATATCAATACGATAATTGGCTCGTTTTACCATGAACGTATTAAATTATTATTAGTAGTAGTATTATTATAAAGCTAGTATTGTTATTAAATTTATATTAGGAAGGAACTACAGTTAATTTGCCTTGCCTAAATTCATAACGACATCACCACATAGCCTAACACTTGCGACAACATGAGCGTATGAGGACTCCTGTAAGAAAATGTTTTTAAAACAGAATAAAAAACTAGGCCTACATCCCACATCAACATTGAATTGCAAGGTGATCCATTCACAAACTGTTAAGAGTTTTAACAGACGCACGCATATCTTATACAGATCCGAGATGAAAACGGCATCGTTATTCATCAGTATTTTGTTTCCATAGCACATTAACAAAACGTTTAATGACACTAATAACACTAAAAACAATACAATTAAATATTTATAATAATAATAAAATAATAATAATAATATCACTAAAATTATATAGGCCAGTCTTTAGTTCAGGAACACAGCACAACTCTGCCATCTATGGAAATCAAAAGCAGCTTCAAACACTTGTTTAAGAAGAAATATTCTTCTAATTTTTTCCCTGTCATCAGATAGGTCCACAAGAGAAATATTAAGCCAGTAAATTAAGATAGTCGTCGCTATACCGTTATATCCCATCGTCGTCTCTGAGAGAACGCGGCGTTAATGCAGCAACAGAAGCTGAAAGCTCAGTCCGTTTCTACTATCACTTTCAGAGAATGAGTGCGTTTACATGCACGTTCCAACACGATTATGCTGAATAAACTGACAATACATGTGGTCATGTAAACACATTAACCTGTTTTCCTTTATCGGAGTCAAGTCATAAGTTTAAGTATAAACCGATCGACTCAGCTAGATTTCTGCTCCTTACTCTGATTTCTCCCGGCATTAACACCCGCGTTCTTCGGGCTTATTGAAGTGCGCATATGTGAAGTGCATCCAGACAGAGAGAGCACTGGTAGGAGGACAAATATATCACAAACTCTGACTCTTTCTTGACCTTAGAAATTATTAAAACGTGTTTTCATCTCGTGCAGAAGTACAGTCAAAATGCTGCATCTGTAACGGCATGAGAGGATCATGTGTGTCCGTAAATTTCCTTCTGACATGTTGAAATACTCGAGTCAGATACACAAATGATTAGGATCTTTTTTTTACCTCACTAAACCGGGAAATAACCTGATCTAGCCTAGTGTTAATTTCGTTAACGAAAACTAAACTAAAATATTTTCGTCAACGCACATTTTTCACCGAACGAAAACTAGACGAGACGAGACTAAAATCCCCACTAATAAACAATAACTGGGAGTAAATCATAAATAATTTTCGTAGACGAATAAAGACGAGACGAAAATGCAGTTCGGTAAATAAAAGACTGGGCTAAAATCTATGGACATTTTAGTTCCCGAACAAAGGCGAGACGAAAATTACATATTATTATATGATATGTTTTTGTCAAATCCTGTCTCCTCCTCCGCCTCCTCCTCGTCAGCTCTTCCGCCACACACCCACTTTCAAACCTGGAGCGGGCGGGTCGGGCACAGAGTAGCCTACACAACACATGGAGCAGACAGGAGCTGGATTCACGTCGAGGCGGCGACAGGTTAAAAGTAAAACATGCTTTGCACGGGGCTCGGGAGAAAGAGGAGACGTGATATATGGACACATTTTCGCTTCATTGAAGTGGAGAACAAAACCAAATGCTTGATTTTAGTCGAAGGGAAGGAATGTGGCCACATGGTAGCTGGAAAAAACACAACAAGCCTGAAGAGACACGTCGCAGTTCACCACAAAGACATTGTGGTAAATTAACAGAGAGATTGTTGGTGGTTGTTTATAATCTAACATTCTTAAATTGTGTTTTTATCAAAAAAATGAGAAAATGTTGAAATGTGAAATAATTTTAGGAAATGTTAAATATTATCTGCTGACAAAAAAGTAAAAGGTTAAAATGATGTCCTGACTAAAACTAGACTAAAATGTTGACAGTTTTTGTTGACTAAAACTAAACGAATAAAATTATGTTTTCTTGGACTAAAATAAAGACTAAAATGCTCGACTCATAGTCGACTAAAACTAGACTAAATAAAAATGGGATGATGTCCACTAAATGTGATAAAAACTAACAAGCGATACTGAAACTGGACTAAAACTGAAACTAAATTTAAAAATGGCTGGTAAAATTAACACTAATCTAGCCTAGTAATAAACACTCCACCTTTGCTAGAAAAATATTCTCGTATAAAATGAAGTAATAAAACAAGCAAATTAATGAGTAAATAATCAAGTTAATAAATAAATAAGCCCCGCCCCCTCACGATAATATCGTGTATCGCCGATCTCACAGGCTGGTGATAGGACGATATGAAATGGAGCATATCGCCCAACACTAGTTTACGCTAGTAACTGCTAGCTAGGAATTCGAAGGCTAAGTGACTGAGGGTGCTTTCACACTGGCAGTTTAGTTCAGTAACTAACTAACGTTAGCTCAGTGCATAACAATCGTTTGCTGAACAGAAATCGTGTCAGATGGGATGTCACACAAGTAATAAGGGTGCTCCGATTGATCGGTCGCCGATCATAATGGGCCGATAATTGCTGTGGGATGTGTGATCGGCGGCCTCTATAAAGGCCGATCCAGAAAAGCCAATCAGATGACGCAAAACTCGCGAGACAATTTTTTATGCCCTGGTAAAAATGGCTTCACCGGTCTGGCAATTCTACAAGGTGTGTGAAAAGGTAAATTCATTAGCAATCAATCTGCAATGTGTGTACCTGACCGCTGCCCGCTGGTCAAACTGTGCAGCCTCTCCGTTCAACCCGTAAATAAATCCATCAAACTACGTTTGAGTTCTGAAATGGTCTAGCGGAAGATCTTTTGCCAAGCGTGTCAGAGGTCTCCACAACGGCGATAGATTGAAGAGCGTGTGCGAGTGAAGACTGCGCGAGACACAGAGAACACTGTATCCATGACACCGATCGCCGCGGCAACAAGCCTCAGCTTGAGTAAAAAACAACACCACATTTTAGCGCTAGATTTCTTATTTAATAGCGAACTAAATCAGGGGTTCCCAAACTTTTCAGCCCACGACCCCCAAAATAAAGGTGCGAGTGATTCTATATCCTCGGAGGTGGTTAAAGTATACAAACATTACGTGAAACTGTGCACACGCACTAATAGGCATACTTACAACACAAAATAACACAACAGTCAAAACAACCATTATATTATTTTATATTAAATATTAACATCACCTAATGAGTTGGGTGCATAGACGTTGGAACAGGGGGGGTCGGCTGCCCCCTAAATTTACATAAGTACTAAAAAAACAATACATTTAGAGTTTGTAAAAAACACACTGATGTTTATGGAAGAGGTAATAATAATCCTTTCCATTATAATTCGACACGTTTTACTCATATCAGATACACATTGTGTAAGTAACTTTAATGTTTACTCTATTCTTCCAGTTCACCAGCCACTACTTTTAAGTATTTCGGGAGTGGATGAATTCACATGTTGTGATCCTCTCCCTCGTTCATTTCACCTAGGGGTTCGATTTAATTACCATTTGTTCATTTCATTCATTGCGCCTTGACACCAGTTCAAAACTGAGTCCCAAAAGTCCGTGCAAGAAGCTTAACTGTACGTTCACACCGCCGCCGACTTGAGCGGCAAAGAAGCTCTGGCCGCCCTGTCGAGGACGCTTGTCAAAAAGTACGGGGAAGCTTATTGAAGCTTGTTGACGCTTGTTAAAGCTTGTTGGCGCTTGTTAAAGCTTGTTGGCGTTTGTTAAAGCTCGTTGGCGCTTGTTAAAGCTTGTTGGCGCTTGTTAAAGCTTGTTGGCGCTTGTTAAAGCTTGTTGGCGTTTGTTAAAGCTTGTTGACGCTTGTTAAAGCTTGTTGACGCTTGTTAAAGCTTGTTGGCGCTTGTTAAAGCTTGTTGACGCTTGTTAAAGCTTGTTGACGCTTGTTAAAGCTTGTTGGCGCTTGTTAAAGCTTGTTGGCGCTTGTTAAAGCTTGTTGGCGCTTGTTAAAGCTTGTTGACGCTTGTTAAAGCTTGTTGGCGCTTGTTAAAGCTTGTTGGCGTTTGTTAAAGCTTGTTGACGCTTGTTGAAGCTTGTTGGCGCTTGTTGAAGCTTGTTGGCGCTTGTTGAAGCTTGTTGACGCTTGTTGAAGCTTGTTGACGCTTGTTAAAGCTTGTTGACGCTTGTTGAAGCTTGTTGGCGCTTGTTAAAGCTTGTTGACGCTTGTTGAAGCTTGTTGGCGCTTGTTAAAGCTTGTTGGCGCTTGTTAAAGCTTGTTGGCGCTTGTTAAAGCTTGTTGACGCTTGTTGAAGCTTGTTGGCGCTTGTTAAAGCTTGTTGGCGTTTGTTAAAGCTTGTTGACGCTTGTTAAAGCTTGTTGACGCTTGTTAAAGCTTGTTGGCGCTTGTTAAAGCTTGTTGACGCTTGTTAAAGCTTGTTGGCGCTTGTTAAAGCTTGTTGGCGCTTGTTAAAGCTTGTTGACGCTTGTTAAAGCTTGTTGACGCTTGTTGAAGCTTGTCGGCGCTTGTTAAAGCTTGTCGACGCTTGTTAAAGCTTGTCGACGCTTGTTAAAGCTTGTCGGCGCTTGTTAAAGCTTGTTGACGCTTGTTGAAGCTTGTTGGCGCTTGTTAAAGCTAGTTGACGCTTGTTAAAGCTTGTTGACGCTTGTTAAAGCTTGTTGACGCTTGTTGGCACTTGTTAAAGCTTGTTGACGCTTGTTAAAGCTTGTTGACGCTTGTTAAAGCTTGTTAAAGCTTGTCGGCGCTTGTTAAAGCTTGTTGACGCTTGTTGAAGCTTGTCGGCGCTTGTTAAAGCTTGTCGACGCTTGTTAAAGCTTGTGGACGCTTGTTAAAGCTTGTTGACGCTCGTTAAAGCTTGTTGACGCTCGTTAAAGCTTGTTGACGCTTGTTGAAGCTTGTTGAAGCTTGTTGACGCTTGTTAAAGCTTGTTGACGCTCGTTAAAGCTTGTTGACGCTTGTTAAAGCTTGTTGAAGCTTGTTGACGCTTGTTAAAGCTTGTTGACGCTCGTTAAAGCTTGTTGACGCTCGTTAAAGCTTGTTGAAGCTTGTTGACGCTTGTTAAAGCTTGTTGAAGCTTGTTGACGCTCGTTAAAGCTTGTTGACGCTCGTTAAAGCTTGTTGACGCTTGTTAAAGCTTGTTGAAGCTTGTTGACGCTTGTTAAAGCTTGTTGACGCTTGTTAAAGCTTGTTGACGCTTGTTGAAGCTTGTTGGCACTTGTTAAAGCTTGTTGACGCTTGTTAAAGCTTGTTGACGCTTGTTAAAGCTTGTTGACGCTTGTTAAAGCTTGTTGAAGCTTGTTGACGCTTGTTTAAGCTTGTTGACGCTTGTTAAAGCTTGTTGAAGCTTGTTGACGCTTGTTGACGCTTGTTTAAGCTTGTTGACGCTTGTTAAAGCTTGTTGAAGCTTGTTGACGCTTGTTTAAGCTTGTTGACGCTTGTTAAAGCTTGTTGACGCTTGTTAAAGCTTGTTGACGCTTGTTAAAGCTTGTTGAAGCTTGTTGACGCTTGTTTAAGCTTGTTGGCGCTTGTTAAAGCTTGTTGAAGCTTGTTGGCACTTGTTAAAGCTTGTTGACGCTTGTTAAAGCTGGTTGACGCTTGTTAAAGCTTGTTGACGCTTGTTGAAGCTTGTTGGCGCTTGTTAAAGCTTGTTGACGCTTGTTAAAGCTTGTTGGCGCTTGTTGGCGCTTGTTAAAGCTTGTTGACGCTTGTTTAAGCCTGTTGACGCTTGTTAAAGCTTGTTGAAGCTTGTTGACGCTTGTTAAAGCTTGTTGGCGCTTTGGCCGCTCTGACGTACCAGCATTATGTTCGAGAGAAGAGAAGTGTCACAACATGAAATGTAAACAGAAAAACAAGCAATACATTGACACTAGAAACCTTTTATAATGACAGCATTTTTATATTGCCTATTCCGCATCTCAACGCACGCATACAGCTTGCCACAAAGAACCGGCCAAAGTAAGGATTGTGCATTAAACATTTGAATTGTTTATTAATAAACTAGTGTTTTCTGTCAGTTTTCGGTTCATTTATGAGAAACGCTCCAGTTCACGCGCCGGCACCTCCGTGTCCTAATTATATTGTCTACTATATTTGCTTTTTGTTTATTAATCCAGTCAATTTGTTGATGAAAACATTGATTAAAATGAAGATACAATTTATACAAAACGAAATTTACTTAAAACAAAACTTAATAAGTGGTCAGAATTATGTCTGACCCATTCCAAATGTTTTCCGATATATGGTGACTCAAGCACTGATGGACCAAAGAGCGCGCATTTCGACATTTGCAGCAAGAACTAGAAATATAAATTCTCAGAAAATGCATTTAATACAAATATATTGAAACGTCTGTTTATATAGGCCTACTCCGTGAATAAAGGAGTCCGGACATTGGAAAAATATCAGTCCACATGCGTTTTATATTTAATATGAGGGAAATAGACATGCATGCATGCGTGACACAAATACATCTTTAACCTTTAGGTAGCAAAATATTTTTTAGAAAATTCTACTAGACTAACGTCACTCATAAATCATGAAATTCCACACATCCACCATCTCTTGAGTTTTATTAAAAATCTTTAACTTTTAGGTAGCAAAATATTTTTTAGTAATTCTGTCAATTACACTTCCGGAAATCATCTCACGACCCCCCCTCGCTGTCTCGCGATCCCCCCTCGCTGTCTCGCGACCCCCCCCCCCCCCCTCGCTGTCTCATGACCCCTACTCACGACCCCCCCTCGCTGTCTCGCGACCCTCCCTCGCTGTCTCGCGACCCCTCCCTCGCTGTCTCACGACCCCCCCTCGCTGTCTCGCGACCCTCCCTCGCTGTCTCGCGACCCCTCCCTCGCTGTCTCACGACCCCCCCTCGCTGTCTCACGACCCCCCATCGCTGTCTCGCGACCCCCCCTCGCTGTCTCGCGACCCCCCCTCGCTGTCTCACGACCCCCCCCTCGCTGTCTCGCGACCCCCTCCCTCGCTGTCTCGCGACCCCCCCTCGCTGTCTCATGACCCCTTCTCACGACCCCCCCTCGCTGTCTCATGACCCCTTCTCACGACCCCCCCTCGCTGTCTCATGACCCCTTCTCACGACCCCCCCTCGCTGTCTCATGACCCCTTCTCACGACCCCCCCTCGCTGTCTCATGACCCCTTCTCACGACCCCCCCTCGCTGTCTCGCGACCCCCCCTCGCTGTCTCACGACCCCCCCTCGCTGTCTCACGACCCCCCATCGCTGTCTCACGACCCCCCCTCGCTGTCTCGCGACCCCCTCCCTCGCTGTCTCACGACCCCCCCCCTCGCTGTCTCACGACCCCCCCCCTCGCTGTCTCACGACCCCCCCCCTCGCTGTCTCACGACCCCCCCTCGCTGTCTCACGACCCCCCCTCGCTGTCTCACGACCCCCCATCGCTGTCTCACGATCCCCCCCTCGCTGTCTCACGACCCCCCCTCGCTGTCTCAAGACCCCCCTCGCTGTCTCAAGACCCCCCCTCGCTGTCTCAAGACCCCCCCTCGCTGTCTCGCGACCCCCCCTCGCTGTCTCGCGACCCCCCCTCGCTGTCTCGCGACCCCCCCTCGCTGTCTCGCGACCCCCCCTCGCTGTCTCACGACCCCCCCTCGCTGTCTCGCGACCACCCCTAGCTGTCTCGCGACCCCCCCTAGCTGTCTCACGACCCCCCCCCGCTGTCTACCGACCCCCCCTCGCTGTCTCACGACCCCCCCTCCCTGTCTCACGACCCCCCCTCCCTGTCTCACGACCCCCCCTCGCTGTCTCACGACCCCCCCTCGCTGTCTCAAGACCCCCTCGCTGTCTCGCGACCCCCCCCTCGCTGTCTCGCGACCCCCCCTCGCTGTCTCATGACCCCTTCTCACGACCCCCCCTCGCTGTCTCGCGACCCTCCCTCGCTGTCTCATGACCCCTTCTCACGACCCCCCCTCGCTGTCTCGCGACCCCCCCTCGCTGTCTCGCGACCCCCCCCTCGCTGTCTCGCGACCCCCTCCCTCGCTGTCTCGCGACCCCCCCTCGCTGTCTCATGACCCCTTCTCACGACCCCCCCTCGCTGTCTCATGACCCCTTCTCACGACCCCCCCTCGCTGTCTCATGACCCCTTCTCACGACCCCCCCTCGCTGTCTCATGACCCCTTCTCACGACCCCCCCTCGCTGTCTCATGACCCCTTCTCACGACCCCCCCTCGCTGTCTCGCGACCCCCCCTCGCTGTCTCACGACCCCCCCTCGCTGTCTCACGACCCCCCATCGCTGTCTCACGACCCCCCCTCGCTGTCTCGCGACCCCCTCCCTCGCTGTCTCACGACCCCCCCCCTCGCTGTCTCACGACCCCCCCCCTCGCTGTCTCACGACCCCCCCCCTCGCTGTCTCACGACCCCCCCTCTCTGTCTCACGACCCCCCCTCGCTGTCTCACGACCCCCCATCGCTGTCTCACGATCCCCCCCTCGCTGTCTCACGACCCCCCCTCGCTGTCTCAAGACCCCCCTCGCTGTCTCAAGACCCCCCCTCGCTGTCTCAAGACCCCCCCTCGCTGTCTCGCGACCCCCCCTCGCTGTCTCGCGACCCCCCCTCGCTGTCTCGCGACCCCCCCTCGCTGTCTCGCGACCCCCCCTCGCTGTCTCACGACCCCCCCTCGCTGTCTCGCGACCACCCCTAGCTGTCTCGCGACCCCCCCTAGCTGTCTCACGACCCCCCCCCGCTGTCTACCGACCCCCCCTCGCTGTCTCACGACCCCCCCTCCCTGTCTCACGACCCCCCCTCCCTGTCTCACGACCCCCCCTCGCTGTCTCACGACCCCCCCTCGCTGTCTCAAGACCCCCTCGCTGTCTCGCGACCCCCCCCTCGCTGTCTCGCGACCCCCCCTCGCTGTCTCATGACCCCTTCTCACGACCCCCCCTCGCTGTCTCGCGACCCTCCCTCGCTGTCTCATGACCCCTTCTCACGACCCCCCCTCGCTGTCTCGCGACCCCCCCTCGCTGTCTCGCGACCCCCCCTCGCTGTCTCGCGACCCCCCATCGCTGTCTCGCGACCCCCCATCGCTGTCTCGCGACCCCCCCTCGCTGTCTCACGACCCCCCCTCGCTGTCTCAAGACCCCCCTCGCTGTCTCGCGACCCCCCCCGCTGTCTCGCGACCCCCCTCGCTGTCTCGCGACCCCCCTCGCTGTCTCCCGACCCCCCCTCGCTGTCTCCCGACCCCCCCTCGCTGTCTCACGACCCCCCCTCGCTGTCTCGCGACCCCCCCTCGCTGTCTCGCGAGCCCCCCTCGCTGCCTCGCGACCCCCCCTCGCTGCCTCGCGACCCCCCCTCGCTGCCTCGCGACCCCCCCTCGCTGCCTCGCGACCCCCCCTCGCTGCCTCGCGAGCCCCCCTCGCTGCCTCGCGACCCCCCCTCGCTGCCTCGCGACCCCTACTTTGGGAACCCCTGAACTAAATGAATGCTCTGCTAGTTAACTGGAGATGTTTTATTCATTTGTAATAGGTACATCTGTGCCTCAATGTTACAAAAATTGGTGGGGGTCAATATCGACCCTGAGAAACAGCTGTGGGACACGACTTCACAGGACTTTACCAAAATATTGGTGCTTAAGAAGTATTTTTATTTTTATTTTATTTTTTTGCTGTGCACTTTTTTTTTTTTAACTGTGGTCCTTTAAGTGTATTAGAAAAACTGATGGCTGACTGACTCAAAACATTATTTTGGCTTTAGCCTTTTTTGTTGCAGTTTTTATTTTAAAGTAGTCTAAAGCTAAATGTAAAGACTCATATGTTCTGTCTTTTATCTTTTTTTATTTTATATTCTACAGGAAAGTTGTATTTGTCGAGCCCTAAGCTGTTCCCAATAGCCAAGCACAGGCTGCTAATGCTAAGTTAATATGCTGGACATGTTGCTTGCAAATAAATACACAAGTGTCAATTCATGATACATGGTCTTCTCTTACTTGAAATACTTAATGTACATTGATGTAAAATGTAGTTTAATAAATAATGCTACATGATAAATAGAAGGCTTCAAATATACCCTGTAATCGGTGATCGGCCCCAAAAATCCTGATCGGAGCGTACCGTTAGCCGACTGTAAGGTTGAGGACGGCCTCATGCAATATTTACACTGCTCTATTCCAGTAGATAAATGTATGTCTTGACAATGAAATAAAAAAAAAATGTATTTATCAGGCAGGGCCTGTGCACTGTCAGAGTCTTCTGGGTTAAAATGGAATTACAGTTGTTGTTGCACTATCTCATATTTTGTTCAAACCTTGTCTATATCAAGAATGTGTCCCAAAACCAAGGCCTGTAAAATATTTCTGTTCAAAATCCTGTCTTCATATTTTCAGCCCTTGAAATTTCTACAGTTTACATTCTGAAAATCATATTATCTGGGAAGCAATATTTGGACATTAATATAATGAAAAGTATTACTCATAGGCAGCCCAAACTGTGTAGGGTGAAAGACAAACATGCCAATATGACTGAACCATTACAAGTTTGTACGGCATTCCTTAGATATTTGGAAAAAAGTGTGAAAAGACTGACAGTAGCATAAACTTAGAGCAAAATCTAGGAGGATGCAGCAACTGTTTTCCAGGATGTTGTCGGATTTGACCCAGCATGACCCAGCTGCATGTCATTGGTCAAATCCTCCCACTCACTGCTACTAGACAGTGATACATTTGGAAAAATAAAACCTGGAAAAATAAAACCTGTGTTATTCTTAAATGTCTAATCCTTCTGGTATTATGACACAATTTTGGCTGTTTATAGCATTATCTCTTTTAATGTGATAAAAAACAAAATAATAATTTTGACTATGTATTATGTAATTTACGTAGTGCTTGAATTTCACCTTGGAAAAGGTGTACTAACCCTGTATACATCACATCACACATCTATACACACACACACACACACACACACACACCTCTCAGCTGCTGCTTCATCTCAACTCTGACCTTTCTGGCCCTCAGAGAACATTCCTGAGAAGTGGACGCCCGAGGTCAAGCATTTCTGCCCCAATGTTCCCATAATCCTGGTGGGCAACAAGAAGGACCTGCGGAACGACGAGCACACGCGCCGCGAGCTCTTCAAGATGAAGCAGGTGCGTTTCTCTCTCAGTGTTGTGAAGAGCACCAGAACACGTTATTGCCCCATATTATCCATTGTTGCGGCTCCTCTCTTCCCAGTCTGTCAGTAACGCTCTGTTTACTTCCTGTCTCTATGAAGCCCCTCCTTCTGAAAAGCACACTGTGCTCTGATTGGTCGGCTGGAGCAATGTGTTGTGATTGATCGAGCGCTTCGAGTGTGTTTGGGAAATGTCCCGCCCCTTACCATAACAACCAGTTTAACACACTACTAACTAATCAAACCAGGCCCCGCCCCTTTATTCTTCGCATGAAAAATAGAAAAAATACACTATAGTTTTGCTGCCGTTTTCCTTAATTCTGTTGAATTTCTTCATTCTCAGACAAAATAAATGTAAAATTGGGACCATAAAAGTGAATCCTCTGTGTGTCCGTCCCGCAGGAGCCGGTCAAACCCGAGGAGGGCCGAGACATGGCCAACCGCATCTGTGCCTTCGGATACATGGAGTGCTCTGCCAAAAGCAAGGACGGCGTGCGTGAGGTGTTCGAGATGGCCACCAGGGCGGCGCTGCAGGCGCGCAAGGGCAAGAAGAACAACAAGTGCCTCCTGCTGTGAACTCACTCTGCAACTCCGGCAGTTCCTCTAGTGCTGAGAGTTCATGTCAGTATTTAACGCTTTCAGACTCGCCGCAAACACACACATATGCAACCCATCCGGACCAGCCCTGCACACACACTCCTACACACTTGAAGATCATTTTTTTGTCTTTCACAATAAACAGACTTTGGTATGTTTGTGTATTAAAGCCTTTATAAGATGCTTGGTGTTTCTCGTGCATTGCTTTACATTCATTCATTGAGGAACACAGCTTGAACACACACGTGAGGATTTCAGCAGTCACACACACACACACACACACACACACACACACACACACACACACACACACACACTGTACATGAAGTTCCTGCTCACACTGGAAAACAGGAGCTTCTTCTCCAGTTGTTCTCTATCAAATATCTAATATTTCTTAAATCAAGATAGATTTACTGGAGAGGAAACATGACTGAGGATATTAAGGCTCGATTTCTGAGAAATGCGTTTAAAAAAAAGAACAAAAATCTTCCAATGAAGTCAGAAAATTCAAAGTTAAAACAAGATTATTTTTAAGGCCCCATTGACAGATATTAGTTATTTTTAGGCACAAACTCACTTCATGTTTCTTCTCCAGTAAATGTGTGTTGATGTAAGAATGTTTAGATGTTTGTGCAGGAGAACGAGACAGAAACACTGAGGAAGAGCAGAAGCTGAAGGACACACGGGTCACTGGTGCTTCTCGTCACACGGGTCACTGGTGCTTCTTGGCCTCCGCGCGTGCGCGTGTGATGACTAGCGGCAGGAGTGCTAGCAGTGCTATCATCACGCCCAGCAGGGGGCGGTAGAAGATCCAGCCGGCCGAGACCGTCAGCAGAGACAGAGAACAAGAGACGCAGAGAGAGAAGATCTTCAGCCCCCCCGACACCAGCTCACGCACCACAGGAACACACTCCACTGAGAGAGAGAGAGAGAGAGAGTGCTCGAGAACACACATTTTTAAAACAAGATCCAAGGTGCAAGTTTTGAGAAAGGTAATCATCTCTGTGTAAACCATAGACTGTAAAAAAATATGGACGTAGTGTCGATGACGTTTTTGAAGCCTAAAGTGGGCGGAGTCGCTCGTCGCCATCTTGGAAGCGCGTCACAGTGCGTCACTCCCGGATAAACGAAAATGGGCAAAAAGGCGGGACGTGGGTGGAGTTGAGGAGCCCGGATGCTGAAACCACGCCCGCCCAGCTCGACGTGATCGAGTTTGCTCAGGCTAAGAGCTAATGCTAATGTGCTACTGGCCTCGCGCTAAAGTGACAGCTGACTTGAAGTAGACCTAAAGCCAATAGTTAAAGTTCATGTTTTTGCCCTTTGAAATACTATAATAGTTAAAAGACATAACTAACCGTGAGACTATGTGTATTGTGATGCATTATTATTCTCATGCAGTAACTTACAATATTTGCTCTGAGCGTGTGTGTGACAGTGATGCGGATACATGTCAGTCAGCGCGGCACCGCACGTCAAGTTCGTAGAGAGCTTTATTCAGTCCATTTTAAATTCTGATAGATATTACCTAAGAAGTTCAAGTAATGCACTAGAAATCCGCGCTCATTTAAGGGACGAATAGAAAGCAGTGACTCCTGCAGGATTTAATCTGACGGTACTTTTTATTGAACACTAAACAGTGAAATAAGCATATTATAGTCTATCTGCTCCGTAAGATCAACGGTACAGCAGAACGAGTGTCTCTATATCTTAGATGTTTTAAATCTGAACTCCAAAAAGCAACGATATTGTCAGACATCCATGAGTGCATGTTCAGAGGAAAACAGCTGAAGAACAGCACTGGTTGTTCTCTCGATACTCCACAACGACGGAATCCAACGGCGTGGGCGAAGGTATAAGGGCGGCGTGTAATAAACTGTATGAAATAATCCCGAAAAAAGTACAAACAGGGCAGAGATGACGAGTTCAGCAGCTGGGTTAGCTGAGGTGACGTGACGCTAACAGAGAGCAGACAAACGGCTAGTAACAGCAGCGGCAATCCACATGTCACTCAAGTGGCCACGCCCTTGATTATGCAGCATTTTAAGGCTTAATATAATTTAAACGGATGAGTTCTAAAAAAATTAACCCCCCTCACAGTCACCACGAAGGGCAAAATTAGCTGTATAGACCAAAACAACTTTAGACACCAGGCTGTAAACATATTTGTTTCTGCGGTAAAGTTGGGCATTTTAACATGGGGGAGATACAGATTTGACTCACTTTTGCAGTCAGCCTCAAGCGCCCAGGCGATGAATTGCAGTTTAATTCACTTCCGTGTTGGTTTCAAGAGAGAGACAGGGAGGTTGCCGCTTGGTGTAAACTTCAAAAACGTGAATCTGTGAAAACGCTGAGGGCATGCGCATGCGTATTACGTGTTTAGTCTATAGATATGCGCGTTTGAATATGTGCGCAGGCGTGTGGTCTTTCTTTACAAATGGACATCACCAAAATTATTTGTCTGGTCTGCGTAATACAGAATTTTTAAATCGCTTCCGCGCGTCCATGCGAACTGCAATCATTTTCATAACATCAAAAAGCAGATCTGGATACGGCCTGGATCCGGCAGGCTGCGGGAAAACCTCGGGATAAACAAAGACACTAAAATTAGCGTAGATGCCATTCTTCTTATGATGTAACTAGTACATCAGGATTTAAGGGTGTTCCCAGTTCCGGCCGACCTAATCTAAGCAGCCTTATATTGAATTATAGAAGTCTATAGAGTGTTATGTGAATGCTAGGTCAAAGAGATGTGTTTTTAGTCTAGCTTTGAACTGACAGACTGTGTCTGCTTCCCGGACAATGTTAGGAAGATTGTTCCAAAGTTTTGGTGCTAAATAGGAAAAGGATCTACCGCCAGCAGTCGATTTATATATTCTAGGTATTATCAACTGGTCAGAACTTTGAGATCGCAATAGACGTGAAGGACTATAATGCGTTAAGAGCTCGCTCAAGTACTGGGGAGCTAAACCATTTAGTGCTTTGTAAGTAATCAACAATATTTTAAAATGTATACGATGTTTAATAGGGAGCCAATGCAGTGTTGACAGAACCGGGCTAATATGGTCGTACTTCCTGGTTCTGGTAAGAACTCTAGCGGCTGCGTTTTGAACTAGCTGTAGTTTGTTTATTAAGCGTGCAGGGCAACCACCCAGTAGAGCAGGGGTCTTTAATTCTGCTCCTGGAGGGACACTGTCCTGCAGATTTTAGTTCCAACCCTAATCAAACAACTGAATCATAGCAATGTGTGTGTGTGTGTGAGTGTTACCCAGTGTGTAGATGATGCGTGTGCTCAGACTGACGGACAGAAACATGAGCATCCATCCACCGAGTCTCAGCGCCCAAGTCTTCATTGTGTTCAGCTGATGTTCTTTAGCAAACACCTCCTGCAGAAACAAACACACACACAAACACGTGTCAGCAGCACGACTGCAGCGGTGGATCTGTGTAATGTGACGTGACGCACCTCTGCTGTCAGATCTCCCATATACAGGATCTCCAGTGTCTCTCCGGCTCGAGTCCTGAAGGCCGTCAGCCGATCCGCCTGCTGCATGGCCACAATACTGACCTGCAACACACACACACAGATACACACACACACACACACACACACACACACACACACACACACACGCATACACACACACACACACACACACACACACAGATACACAAACAGATACACATACACACACAGAGATACACACACACACAAGAAACCCTCAAATACCTGATGATCATATTTGCTACTCATGAAGCAACTGAAGCCGCTGCAGTCCAGCTGATTGGCTGTTCTCACCTTATGGGCGGAGCCAGGATATAATCCGTCACCGCAGAGACCAGCGTAAGCGAAACGAACACGCACATCACCAACCTGAAGAACAAAACGACAACATCACTGTGTTTGTGTGTATCTGTATGTGTGTGTATCTGTGTGTGTGTGTGTGTGTCTGTGTGTGCGTGTGTGTATCTGTATGTGTGTGTATCTGTGTGTGCGTGTGTGTATCTGTGTGTGCGTGTGTGTGTATCTTTGTGTGCGTGTGTGTGTATCTGTGTGTGCGTGTGTGTATCTGTGTGTATCTGTGTGTGCGTGTGTGTATCTGTGTGCGTGTGTGTATCTGTGTGCGTGTGTGTATCTGTGTGCGTGTGTATCTGTGTGTGCGTGTGTATCTGTGTGTGCGTCTGTGTGTGTATCTTTGTGTGTGTGTGTGTGTGTATCTATATGTGTGTATCTGTGTGTGTGTGTATCTGTGTGTGTCTGTATCTGTGTGTGTGTGTGTGTGTGTATCTGTGTGTGCGCGTGTGTCTGTGCGTGTGTGTATCTGTGTTTCCGTGTATCTGTGTGTGCGTGTGTGTGTATTTGTGTGTGCGTGTGTGTGCGTGTGTGTATCTGTGTGTGCGTGTGTATCTGTGTGTGTGTGTGTATCTGTGTGTGTGTGTGTGTGTGTATCTGTGTGTGCGCGTGTGTCTGTGCGTGTGTGTATCTGTGTTTCCGTGTATCTGTGTGTGCGTGTGTGTGTATTTGTGTGTGCGTGTGTGTGCGTGTGTGTATCTGTGTGTGCGTGTGTATCTGTGTGTGTGTGTGTATCTGTGTGTGTGTGTGTATCTGTGTGTGTGTGTGTGTATCTGTGTGTGTGTGTGTACGTGTCTCTGTGTGTCTTCATCTGTGTGTGTGTATCTGTGTGTGCGTGTATCTGTGTGTGAGTGTGTGTGTATCTGTGTGTGTGTGTGAGTGTGTGTATCTGTGTGTGTGTGTGAGTGTGTGTATCTGTGTGTGTGTGTGAGTGTGTGTATCTGTGTGTGTGTGTGTGTATCTGTGTGTGTGTGTGAGTGTGTGTATCTGTGGGTGTATCTCTGTGTGTGCACGTGTATCTGTGTGTCTTCATCTGCGTGTGCATGTGTGTGTGTATCTGTGTGTGTATCTGTGTGTGTGAGTGTGTGTGTGCACGTGTATCTGTGTGTTTTTATCTGCGTGTGTGTGTCTGTGTATCTGTGTGTGTGTGTGTATCTGTGTGTGCGGGTATCTGTGTGTGTGTGTGTGTGTGTGTGTGTGTGTGTATCTGTGTGTGTGTGTGTGTGTGTATCTGTGTGTCTTCATCTGCGTGTGTGTGTCTGTGTATCTGTGTGTGAGGGTATCTGTGGTTGTGTTTGTGTATCTCTGTGTGTGTGTGTGCACGTGTATCTGAGTGTCTTCATCTGCGTGTGCATGTGTGTGTATCTGTGTGCATGTATCTGTGTGTGTGAGTGTGTGTGCACGTGTATCTGTGTGTCTTCATCTGCGTGTGTGTGTGTGTATCTGTGTGTGCGTGTGTTTGTATCTGTGTGTGTGTATGAGTGTGTGTGTGTGTGCACGTGTATCTGTGTTTCTTCATCTGCGTGTGCATGTGTGTGTGTGAGTGTATCTGTGTGCGTGTATCTGTGTGTGTGAGTGTATCTGTGTGCGTGTATGAGTGTGTGTGTGTGTGTGAGTGTATCTGTGTGTCTTCATCTGCGTGCGCATGTGTGTGTGTGTGTGAGTGTATCTGTGTGCGTGTATCTGTGTGTGTGAGTGTGTGTATCTGTGTGTGTGTCTGTCTTCATCTGCGTGTGCGTGTGTGCGTAAGATAAAATAAAATTCTGCATCAAATTTTATAGACAAGTAGTTTGTTTAGGCATGGTTTGTAAGGAATTATAAACCTGCGCACATATATTCAAACGCACATAACTATAGAATCAATTCTTAATGCGCATGTGAACGCCATCAGCGTCTATCACAGGTTCACGTTTAAAGTCTGTTTAGAGAGAACGGTGTCGTCTTAGCGGCCCCTAATTTAATAACAAATGATCATTTAGACGGAAGTGAATCAATCAAAACTAACTTTAGCTGGAAAAAACATTTTTCAAGAACCACTATAAAACCAAACCAATCTCTGTTACCTTAAATTATATGTTTATCTCTGTAAAGCTGCTTAGAAACAATCTACATTGTTAAAAGCGCTATATAAATGAGGATGACTTGACTTGCGTATGTGTGTATCTGTGTGTGTGTGTGTGTGTGTGTGTTCACTCACCTCTGGACGTCGAGGGTTTGCCGTGTGGTAGAAATAATCGTCCTGCACTGTCAGGAAGGGGTTGGTAACAGGAACAGGATGTCCTGCAAGGCTAAGCGTCTGGAAGTCATTGATCTGCTCCACCAGCCCTGAAACACACGCTTGTGAGCAACACATGACACGCCTGATGAAGAGCAGGAGGAGGAATAGCAGGAAGAGGAGGAGCAGGAGGAGGAAGAGCAGGAGGAGGAAGTGCAGGAAGAGGAGGAACAGGAGGAGGAAGTGCAGGAAGAGGAGGAACAGGAGGAGGAAGTGCAGGAAGAGGAAGGGCAGGAAGAGGATGAGCAGGAGAAGGAAGAGCAGGAAGAGGAAGGGCAGGAAGAGGATGAGCAGGAGCAGGAAGAGGATGAGCAGGAGCAGGAAGAGGAGGAGCAGGAGGAGGAAGAGCAGGAAGAGGAAGAGCAGGAGGAGGAAGAGCAGGAGCAGGAAGAGCAGGAGGAGGAAGAGCAGGAAGAGGAAGAGCAGGAGGAGGAAGAGCAGGAAGAGGAGGAGCAGGAAGAGGAGGAGCAGGAGCAGGAGGAGAAAGAGCAGGAAGAGGAAGAGGAGGAGCAGGAGGAGGAGCAGGAGGAGGAAGAACAGGAGGAGGAGGAGGAGGAAGAACAGGAGGAGGAGGAGGAGGAAGAGCAGGAGGAGGGGGAAGAGCAGGAGGAGGAAGAGCAGGAGGAGGAGGGGGAAGAGCAGGAGGAGGAGGAGGAAGAGCAGGAGGAGGAGGAAGAGCAGGAGGAGAAGAAGGAGGAGGAAGAGCAGGAGGAGAAAGAGCAGGAGGAGGAGGAAGAGCAGGAGGAGAAGGAGGAAGAGCAGGAGGAGGAGGAGGAAGAGCAGGAGGAGAAGGAGGAAGAGCAGGAGGAGAAGGAGGAAGAGCAGGAGGAGGAGGAAGAGCAGGAGGAGGAGGAAGAGCAGGAGGAGGAGGAGGAAGAGCAGGAGGAGGAGGAGGAAGAGCAGGAGGAGGAGGAAGAGCAGGAGGAGGAGGAAGAGCAGGAGGAGGAGGAAGAGCAGGAGGAGGAGGAAGAGCAGGAGGAGGAGGAAGAGCAGGAGGAGGAGGAGGAAGAGGAAGAGCAGGAGGAGGAGAAGGAGGAGGAAGACCAGGAGGAGAAAGAGCAGGAGGAGGAGGAGGAGGAAGAACAGGAGGAGGAGGAACAGGAGAAGGAGGAAGAGCAGGAGGAGGAGGTGGAAGAGCAGGAGGAGGAGGAGGAGGAGGAAGAGCAGGAGGAGGAGGAAGAGCAGGAGGAGGAGAAGAGCAGGAGAAGAGCAGGAGGAGAAAGAGCAGGAGGAGGAGGAAGAGCAGGAAGAGAAAGAGCAGGAGGAAGAGCAGGAAGAGAAAGAGCAGGAGGAGGAGGAAGAGCAGGAGGAGAAAGAGCAGGAGGAGAAAGAGCAGGAGGAGGAGGAAGAGCAGGAAGAGAAAGAGCAGGAGGAGAAGGAAGAGCAGGAGGAGGAAGAGCAGGAGGAGGAGGAAGAGCAGGAGGAGGAGGAAGAGCAGGAAGAGAAAGAGCAGGAGGAGGAGGAAGAGCAGGAAGAGAAAGAGCAGGAGGAGAAGGAAGAGCAGGAGGAGGAAGAGCAGGAGGAGGAGGAAGAGCAGGAGGAGGAGGAAGAGCAGGAGGAGGAGGAAGAGCAGGAAGAGAAAGAGCAGGAGGAGGAGGAAGAGCAGGAGGAGGAGGAAGAGCAGGAAGAGAAAGAGCAGGAGGAGGAGGAAGAGCAGGAAGAGAAAGAGCAGGAGGAGGAGGAAGAGCAGGAGGAGGAGGAAGAGCAGGAGGAGTAGAAAGAGCAGGAGGAGTAGAAAGAGCAGGAGGAGAAAGAGCAGGAGGAGGAGGAAGAGCAGGAGGAGGAGGAAGAGCAGGAAGAGAAAGAGCAGGAAGAGAAAGAGCAGGAGGAGGAGGAAGAGCAGGAGGAGAAAGAGCAGGAGGAGAAGGAGGAGTAAGAGCAGGAGGAGAAGGAGGAAGAGCAGGAGGAGGAGAAGGAGGAGAAAGAGCAGGAGGAGAAAGAGCAGGAAGAGGAGGAAGAGCAGGAGGAGGAGGAAGAGCAGGAAGAGGAAGAGCAGGAAGAGGAAGAGCAGGAGGAGGAAGAGCAGGAGGAGAAAGAGCAGGAGGAGAAGGAAGAGCAGGAGGAGGAGAAGGAGGAGGAAGAGCAGGAGGAGAAAGAGCAGGAGGAGGAGGAAGAGCAGGAGGAGGAGGAAGAGCAGGAGGAGAAGCAGGAAGAGCAGGAGGAGGAGGAAGAGCGTTTTCTACCTGTGGACAGGAAGAGCCTCCCGACCCAGACGTCCGGAGCCACGACCGTCACACTCTCCACCGCCATGGCACTAAGAAAAACAAGCACGCGTCACACACTCACACACGCGTCACTCACACACACACGCGTCTCACACACACACAAACACACACACGCACACACACACACACACACACACACACACACACACACACACACACGCCACCTGGGGTTCATGTGTCCGACCTCCTGATCGAAGTGTCTGCTGTTGATGACCTCTGACTTCCACTCAGTGTCTGTAAGAAACACAAGCTCAGTGAGAGTGTGTGTGTGTGTGTGTGTGTGTGAGACGTTCCCGAGACGCTGCGAGAAGCGACAGGTGTCTGTCGACACTCACTGTATGAGTACGTGGTTTCAGTCTTCGTTTCGCCGTTTTCCTTAATGTCCCTAAAAGGAATGAGATCAGTGTGATAAATGTAAGTGAATCAGATGATGAATCAGCATGAAGAATGAATTAATCATAATGAATCAGTATGATGACTGCAAGTGAATCAGATGATGAATCAGTATGATGAATGTGAATGAATCAGATGATGAATCAGTATGATGACCGCGAGTGAATCAGATGATGAATCAGCATGATGAATTTGAATGAATCAGAAAATGAATCAGTATGATGACTGCGAGTGAATCAGATGATGAATGAATGAATCAGAAGATGAATCAGTATGATGGATGCGAGTGAATCAGATGATGAATCAGTATGTTGAATCAGCATGATGAGTGCGAGAGAATCAGATGATAAATCAGTATGATGAATCAGTATGATGACTGCAAGTGAATCAGTATGACTGCGAGTGAATCAGTATGACTGCGAGTGATTCAGTATGAATGTGAGTGAATCAGTATGATGACTGTGAGTGAATCAGTATGACTGTGAGTGAATCAATCAGTATGATGACTGCGAGTGAATCAGTACGACTGTGTGAATCAGTATGACTGCGAGTGAATCAGTATGATGACTGCGAGTGAATCAGTATGACTGCGAGTGAATCAGTATGAATGCGAGGGAATCAGTATGAATGCGAGTGAATCAGTATGACTGTGAGTGAATCAGTATGATGACAGAGTGAATCAGTATGAATGCGAGTGAATCAGTATGACTGCGAGTGAATCAGCATGATGACTGCGAGTGAATCAGTATGACTTTGAGTGAATCAGTATGATGACTGCGAGTGAATCAGTATCCATGCGAGTGAATCAGTATCAATGCGAGTGAATCAGTATCAATGCGAGTGAATCAGTATCAATGCGAGTGAATCAGTATCCATGCGAGTGAATCAGTATCAATGCGAGTGAATCAGTATCAATGCGAGTGAATCAGTATGACAACTGCGTTTGAATCAGTATCAATGTGAGTGAATCAGTATGACTGCGAGTTAATCAATGAGTATGATGACAGCGAGTGAATCAGTACGACTGTGTGAATCAGTATGACTGCGAGTGAATCAGTATGATGACTGTGAGTGAATCAGTATGACTGTGAGTGAATCAGTATGAATGCGAGGGAATCAATATGAATGCGAGTGAATCAGTATGACTGTGAGTGAATCAGTATGATGACAGAGTGAATCAGTATGAATGCGAGTGAATCAGAATGACTGCGAGTGAATCAGCATGATGACTGCGAGTGAATCAGTATGACTGCGAGTGAATCAGTATGGTGACTGCAAGTGAATCAGTATGATGACTGCGAGTAAATCAGTATGATGACTGCGAGTGAATCAGTATGATGACTGCGAGTGAATCAGTATGATGACTGCAAGTGAATCAGTATGACTGCGAGTGAATCAGTATGGTGACTGCGAGTGAATCAGTATGATGACTGCGAGTGAATCAGTATGATGACTGCGAGTGAATCAGTATGGTGACTGCGAGTGAATCAGTATGGTAACTGCGATTGAATCAGTACGACTGTGTGAATCAGTATGACTGCGAGTGAATCAGTATGATGACTGCGAGTGAATCAGTATGACTGCGAGTGAATCAGTATGAATGCGAGGGAATCAGTATGAATGCGAGTGAATCAGTATGACTGTGAGTGAATCAGTATGATGACAGAGTGAATCAGTATGAATGCGAGTGAATCAGTATGACTGCGAGTGAATCAGCATGATGACTGCGAGTGAATCAGTATGACTGCGAGTGAATCAGTATGGTGACTGCGAGTGAATCAGTATGATGACTGCGAGTGAATCAGTATGGTGACTGTGAGTGAATCAGTATAATGACTGCAAGTGAATCAGTATGACTGCGAGTGAATCAGTATGGTGACTGCGAGTGAATCAGTATGATGACTGCGAGTGAATCAGTATGATGACTGCGAGTGAATCAGTATGATGACTGCGAGTGAATCCGTATGGTGACTGCGAGTGAATCAGTATGGTGACTGCGAGTGAATCAGTATGGTGACTGCGAGTGAATCAGTATGATGACTGCGAGTGAATCAGTATGACTGCGAGTGAATCAGTATGACTGCGAGTGAATCAGTATGAATGCGAGTGAATCAGTATGATGACTGTGAGTGAATCAGTATGATGACAGAGTGAATCAGTATGAATGCGAGTGAATCAGTATGATGACTGTGAGTGAATCAGTATGATGACAGAGTGAATCAGTATGAATGCGAGTGAATCAGTATGACTGCGAGTGAATCAGTATGACTGCGAGTGAATCAGTATGATGACTGCGAGTGAATCAGTATGATGACTGCGAGTGAATCAGTATGATGACTGCGGGTGAATCAGTATGGTGACTGCGAGTGAATCAGTATGATGACTGCAAGTGAATCAGTATGACTGCGAGTGAATCAGTATGGTGACTGCGAGTGAATCAGTATGATGACTGCGAGTGAATCAGTATGATGACTGCGAGTGAATCAGTATGATGACTGCGAGTGAATCAGTATGATGACTGCGAGTGAATCAGTATGGTGACTGCGAGTGAATCAGTATGGTGACTGCGAGTGAATCAGTATGATGACTGCGAGGGAATCAGTATGGTGACTGCGAGTGAATCAGTATGGTGACTGCGAGTGAATCAGTATGATGACTGCGAGTGAATCAGTATGGTGACTGCGAGTGAATCAGTATGATGACTGTGAGTGAATCAGTATGATGACAGAGTGAATCAGTATGAATGCGAGTGAATCAGTATGACTGCGAGTGAATCAGTATGACTGCGAGTGAATCAGTATGATGACTGCGAGTGAATCAGTATGATGACTGCGAGTGAATCAGTATGATGACTGCGGGTGAATCAGTATGGTGACTGCGGGTGAATCAGTATGGTGACTGCGAGTGAATCAGTATGATGACTGCAAGTGAATCAGTATGACTGCGAGTGAATCAGTATGATGACTGCGAGTGAATCAGTATGATGACTGCGAGTGAATCAGTATGATGACTGCGAGTGAATCAGTATGATGACTGCGAGTGAATCAGTATGATGACTGTGAGTGAATCAGTATGGTGACTGCGAGTGAATCAGTATGGTGACTGCGAGTGAATCAGTATGGTGACTGCGAGTGAATCAGTATGGTGACTGCGAGTGAATCAGTATGGTGATTGCGAGTGAATCAGTATGATGACTGCGAGTGAATCAGTATGGTGACTGCGAGTGAATCAGTATGATGACTGCGAGTGAATCAGTATGGTGACTGCGAGTGAATCAGTATGGTGACTGCGAGTGAATCAGTATGATGACTGCGAGTGAATCAGTATGATGACTGCGAGTGAATCAGTATGGTGATTGCGAGTGAATCAGTATGATGACTGCGAGTGAATCAGTATGATGACTGCGGGTGAATCAGTATGGTGACTGCGAGTGAATCAGTATGGTGACTGCGAGTGAATCAGTATGATGACTGCGAGTGAATCAGTATGGTGACTGCGAGTGAATCAGTATGATGACTGCGAGTGAATCAGTATGATGACTGCGGGTGAATCAGTATGGTGACTGCGAGTGAATCAGTATGATGACTGCGGGTGAATCAGTATGGTGACTGCGGGTGAATCAGTATGGTGACTGCGAGTGAATCAGTATGATGACTGCAAGTGAATCAGTATGACTGCGAGTGAATCAGTATGATGACTGCGAGTGAATCAGTATGATGACTGCGAGTGAATCAGTATGATGACTGCGAGTGAATCAGTATGATGACTGCGAGTGAATCAGTATGATGACTGTGAGTGAATCAGTATGGTGACTGCGAGTGAATCAGTATGGTGACTGCGAGTGAATCAGTATGGTGACTGCGAGTGAATCAGTATGGTGACTGCGAGTGAATCAGTATGGTGATTGCGAGTGAATCAGTATGATGACTGCGAGTGAATCAGTATGGTGACTGCGAGTGAATCAGTATGATGACTGCGAGTGAATCAGTATGGTGACTGCGAGTGAATCAGTATGGTGACTGCGAGTGAATCAGTATGATGACTGCGAGTGAATCAGTATGATGACTGCGAGTGAATCAGTATGGTGATTGCGAGTGAATCAGTATGATGACTGCGAGTGAATCAGTATGATGACTGCGGGTGAATCAGTATGGTGACTGCGAGTGAATCAGTATGGTGACTGCGAGTGAATCAGTATGATGACTGCGAGTGAATCAGTATGGTGACTGCGAGTGAATCAGTATGGTGACTGCGAGTGAATCAGTATGATGACTGCGAGTGAATCAGTATGGTGACTGCGAGTGAATCAGTATGATGACTGCGAGTGAATCAGTATGGTGACTGCGAGTGAATCAGTATGATGACTGCGAGTGAATCAGTATGACTGCGAGTGAATCAGTATGGTGACTGCGAGTGAATCAGTATGATGACTGCAAGTGAATCAGTATGACTGCGAGTGAATCAGTATGGTGACTGCGAGTGAATCAGTATGGTGACTGCGAGTGAATCAGTATGGTGACTGCGAGTGAATCAGTATGGTGACTGCGAGTGAATCAGTATGGTGACTGCGAGTGAATCAGTATGATGACTGCGAGTGAATCAGTATGATGACTGCGAGTGAATCAGTATGATTGCGAGTGAATCAGCATGATGCAGGTGAACTGATGTGTGTGTGTCAGTCAGGTGTGTGTGGACCTGCTCTCGCTGTACTCCACCCACTGGTACATCTCCACCTGCCTCTGCAGCTTCACCGCCTGCACCGTCACACCGTAGTTTGGGTCGTACAGCGGCTGCGAAACACACACATCCATCAGTCCATTCCCCGACACCTGATTCCATTCAGCTCACATTTTGATTCCATATCCATTCATTATGGATCAGATACAATACATCCATTTTTCTCAAGAAAAACAATCTCTCTGAACTAATCCTGTAAACTATTTAGAAGCCTGTAATCTTGCTGAACACAAAAGAACATATTCTGAAGAAAATTCGGGTTGGCGATGGCGCAGTGGTTAAGACACATGCCCTTGGTGTGAGAGACCCGGGTTAGGGTGTGTGCTCTGAAATATAGCAATTGTAAGTCGCTTTGGATAAAAGCGTCGGCTAAATGAATAAATGTAAATGTAAAATGGGGCACCAAACTGTTGATGGGCCCCATTGACTTCCAGAGTATATTTTTCCCAACGGGGTAATCCATCAGCCGGAAACTGAAGCCTCGCGGGAGCCGCCTTTGTAGCAGAACTTCTCCTGCTGTTAGCATTACATTGACTCCCATTCATTTTGGCGTCACTTTGACAGCTAATAAATTTACATCTGAGGCGTCCAAAAACTTCATTTGTCCATTATTTATTTCTAAAGAAACACGAGAATGTATAAAAGGCTCCATTACTTTGTATCTTACGTTATGGCCCCGTAGAAGCCGTTTTTATAAAAATAAGCTAACGATTGTGTCATATCCATATATGACCGTATAGACAGGAGGAGAAGCTCGCAGGCAATCTTTTACTGTCTATGAGGCAATCGGGGGACATTGCTGCATAAAGTCAAGGAGAACCCCATATATAGAGAGTCCATAAAAGCAACGGGACAAAATATTTCAACAACGTGTTTGAGGAATTAGGTGATTCAGATTTGTCTTGCCACAGCTACTAGAAGATTTACAGCTGTCAGACTGTCATCAAACTCAGTTTGAGCCTGCAGTCGCTCAGACATCAGACAGGAAGTGCAATAATCGGGCTTCAGTCTTCTCCGTTGAAATCAATGGGGTCGCTGTGTCCATTTCTTTTACCATCTATGATTTTCCCCCATAATATGGAAGTCAATGGGTGAACTATCCCTTTAAGAGTCGATGTCGGTTAATCTAAATGATGATTGATTAAAGTCGACTAAATAATCAGTATTGTTACCTGTGCGGTCTGCAGGGTTCCGGTCAGGTGAACCAGGCGATTGTTATTCTGAGGGTCCAACATCAGGTGTGGATGAAGAGAGAGGACCTGAGAGAGACCCTCATCCAGAGACGAGCTCGTGCGCAGCGCGCGACCCTGCGGACACACATGATGGACAGGACAGATGACTGACAGATGATGGACAGACAGACAGACTGAATGAATGAATGAATGATTCACTGACTCTCACCTCATTCGTGAACAGCACGTATATCGACAGCGCGAACAGACACGCGCCCGCGATCACGCCGCCGGTGCTCGCGCTCAGACGCTCCAGGAAACCCTCGGGTTTGCGCTCGTGAACGCGCGTGTGCTGCTCGCCTGAGAACTGACAGGTGAAGACAGCGTTATTTCCGCAGCAAACACACATCACACACATACAGATACAGATGAGTGACTTACTGCATCAGTCATGCTGTGTGTTTGAGGAAGAAACACTGATCAACACGGTCGCGAATGTAAAATCCTTTACGCGTGTCTTTTTCTGATCAAACTATCGCTTTTAAACGACCTTGCAGCCCGAAAAAGCGAAACTCACGAAACTCAACCGGTTCACTTCAACAGATCTAGGAAGTTTCTGGCGCTGAGCATGCTGGGGGGTGTAGTCACTTTCGCGCTCGCTGAGCATGCTGGGAAATGTGTGTGGACGGTCTAAAACTCAACTGTTTGATTGTCATCGCAGAATGTAAACTATATTGTCGTTCAGTTCTAATCTCATAAATGGGTCAATATCACTGCAGGGTGCCTTTTGGTGTCCTGAACATAATTTTCCATTATAGCTTAACATACAAATGACTATGAAAGGGTGTGTTATATAAGGCTAAGTTGTTTTATTCATAGCAGTAGCATTATTTGGCTCTTTAGATTCATTTTTAAGATTTTCTATAATTTTGTATAAGAGGATGTATGTTATTTTGCGATGTCCCAGGCACTGCTCATCAAATTTGAATGAGAGTAAAATAGTCAAATCATATTTATTTTTTACTTTTTTTTTCCTATTAATATTTTGTTTAATAAGATATTACCCAAATTGAGTGTATTGATCAGTTTATAATAAAAACAATATATTTATTTAATAAAAAAGAAGAGTTTGTCCATGTCCCTTAAATGGTTGTCCACCCTGTCGTATTGTGGAATCTGCCCCTTTAAGAATAGGCCACCCCCATTAGTGACATCAGGACAACAGATGTTTGTATCTCTATAGTGGCGGGAAATTCTTCAACTGCTGAGGCGAGTAGCTGCTGATTTTACAACTAACACATTTTCTTCATATGAGTTTGCTTACTTGTTTTGCCAAAGCTTAACATGTCCACCCTGTCGGCATAAAATATACTGGAAGTGATTCAAATACAATAATTTCCAAATTTGTACGTTTTAATATACCACATTTTCTTCAACAACCAGACTAACTATTTACCTAGTCACAGTTTGTTGTAAGCTAATATGCTAATTGAAGCTCAAAATGTCCACCCTGTCGGCCACTTAGACTCGACAGGGTGGACATACACATGACAGGGTGGACATCAGAGCCGGATTATCCATAAGGGCACTTGGGCCAGTGCCCAGGGGCACCAACCATTCACAACCACTAGGGGGGCACCACATGACACAAGCTTTAGGCTGAATCCCGATTCTCTGTCTTACCCCTTCCCCTTAGTTTTGCATGTTCACGTGAGAGTAAGGGCTATCCCAATTCTCATTTTGATCTAGGGGTAGGGGTAAGGGGAAGGGGTGTTTACCCCTTAAGACCAAGAATTTTCGCGAGCTTACTTAAAACCAAGGGGTACCCAGAATGCACTGCGCAACTGGCAACAATGGCGGACATACCATCCAGAGTGTCTCATAAATGTAAGTTTTTTCGGCTTAAATGATTGATAAAAAATGTATGACAGTCTTGTTTTGTGCTCTACACAGTTATGTACATATATATTTGCAACTATGTTGTTTTTTGAAACGTTTTTAACGTTTTTAAAAATCGCTAGTTTGCTACGCTAGGCTATGCTAACGTTACATTGCTGATTTGCACAATCAGTCCCACATTTCGAGATCACCCAAAATGTCTGGGATTCAGCTTTTGCTTTCTACAGTTGCCATTCATTATCTGTACATTATTTGAAAATGACACGTACGTGATCAGCTTATCAGGTGATGCATTCAGCTTCAAACGGATCCCGACTGGAGACGATCAACACGGGAATATTAGATAAACAATACATTCAGATTCACCGATTTAAATGAACGAATTCAGTCCGATAGAAACAACACCTTGTGCATGTAAACATAATGAATAGTGAAGGCAGAAAGCAAAAGCCGAATCCCGGACATTTTGAGCGATCCCGAAATCCAGGCGACATGTCCGGGAAAAGGAAGACGTTGTATGTCACCCTGGAGACATCAATACGTGCTTTACATATACTGTCCTGTATCACACAGGGACGCATGAGGAAACCAGGCAGCTGATACACTTTCGGGATGAAAACGAGCTGAAGTTTTTACGATCAAAATATGCTGCAAAGCAACTATGGGAGTGAGTCATGCGTTCATGTTGTAGCCATTCATTATTGTATTGTATTATTTTAATCATTTGTAATTAATTCCTGTTCATTCACCTGTACATTGTTGTTGGTTATGATACAGGACACTGATGAAAGAAATGGGTTTGGAGGGAAGGGTTTCTGGCCAACAGGCATCAAAGAAGTGGGAAAATCTAAAGCAAAGATACAAGGTAACTTATGTGATGTTCTGTTAAAGAAAAAAAACATACATCTTCAATCTCAATGCAAGGCAATGAATGCATACTGTATAAGTTATTATTGTATTTTGTATTAGATTTCGACTTCCAACGATTATGAAAATAAGATCCAACAATAATGAAAATAACATAATTGATAGTGCCTAATCGGTCAGATAGCTTACACACAAACATGTGGTTGTTAGTATCCAATCAATACTCTTAAATAAAGTCCTAGTTCTAGGCATTATTTAATTTTTTTGTGTGTTGTGTGTCCTTCCAGGAACTAAGAACTCCCAAAACAGGGTCAGGTACAGACAGGGGGGAAGTGACCGCTGCAACCTGGCAATATTATGGTGATATGCATGAGGTTTTGGGTGCCAGGCCCTCACTGGACCCTCCTGTGGTGGTGGCATCCTTTTATGAGGATCCTATTACAATCCTCATGGTATGTAATGCAGCACATGTTAACATGTTCTTATTGTAATGCTCTTATATATATATATATATATATATATATATATATTAGGGGCTGGGTAAAAAAATATAAATTTCTCGATTTTAATCTATTCTCATTTTTACGAACCAATATCGATTCTTAAATCCCAACAATCGATTAGTCATCCTGTTTTCAGTTGATGAATGAATGGTTCATTCTGCCCTACAAAGGCAAAAATGGTAACACTTTACAATAAGGTTCGTTAGTTAACATTAGTTAACTACATTAGTTAACATGAACTAATAATGAACTACACTTATACAGCATTTATTAATCTTTGTTCATGTTAATTTCAACATTTACTAATACTTTAGTACTGCATTTTTGTGGTCCAGGGACTGTTTATTCTGTTGAATAACAAATTTTGACTATTTAGGAGATTGTTGAGCCCTCATCCCCAGCCAGCACTTCTGCAGCCAGCAGTTCAGAACCCTCTACCTCTGCCTCTGCCTCTACCTCTGCCTCTGCCTCTGCCTCTACCTCTGCCTCTGCCTCTACCTCTGCCTCTGCCTCTACCTCTGCCTCTGCCTCTACCTCTTACCTCTGCCTCTGCCTCTACCTCTGCCTCTGCCTCTGCCTCTGCCTCTGCCTCTACCTCTGCCTCTGCCTCTGCCTCTGCCTCTGCCTCTTACCTCTGCCTCTGCCTCTGCCTCTGCCTTTGCCTCTGCCTCTTACCTCTGCCTCTGCCTCTGCCTCTGCCTCTGCCTCTTACCTCTGCCTCTGCCTCTGCCTCTGCCTCTGCCTCTTACCTCTGCCTCTGCCTCTGCCTCTGCCTCTGCCTCTACCTCTGCCTCTGCCTCTGCCTCTGCCTCTGCCTCTGCCTCTACCTCTGCCTCTGCCTCTGCCTCTGCCTCTGCCTCTTACCTCTGCCTCTGCCTCTGCCTCTACCTCTTACCTCTGCCTCTGCCTCTGCCTCTGCCTCTGCCTCTTACCTCTGCCTCTGCCTCTGCCTCTGCCTCTGCCTCTGCCTCTGCCTCTGCCTCTTACCTCTGCCTCTGCCTCTGCCTCTGCCTCTGCCTCTGCCTCTGCCTCTGCCTCTGCCTCTACCTCTGCCTCTGCCTCTGCCTCTGCCTCTTACCTCTGCCTCTGCCTCTGCCTCTACCTCTTACCTCTGCCTCTGCCTCTGCCTCTGCCTCTGCCTCTTACCTCTGCCTCTGCCTCTGCCTCTGCCTCTGCCTCTGCCTCTGCCTCTTGCCTCTGCCTCTGCCTCTGCCTCTGCCTCTGCCTCTGCCTCTTACCTCTGCCTCTGCCTCTGCCTCTGCCTCTGCCTCTGCCTCTGCCTCTGCCTCTTACCTCTGCCTCTGCCTCTGCCTCTGCCTCTACCTCTTACCTCTGCCTCTGCCTCTGCCTCTGCCTCTACCTCTTACCTCTGCCTCTGCCTCTGCCTCTACCTCTTACCTCTGCCTCTGCCTCTGCCTCTGCCTCTGCCTCTGCCTCTGCCTCTGCCTCTTACCTCTGCCTCTGCCTCTGCCTCTGCCTCTGCCTCTGCCTCTACCTCTGCCTCTGCCTCTGCCTCTGCCTCTACCTCTGCCTCTGCCTCTTACCTCTGCCTCTGCCTCTGCCTCTGCCTCTTACCTCTGCCTCTTACCTCTGCCTCTGCCTCTGCCTCTGCCTCTACCTCTGCCTCTGCCTCTGCCTCTGCCTCTGCCTCTGCCTCTTACCTCTGCCTCTGCCTCTGCCTCTGCCTCTTACCTCTGCCTCTGCCTCTGCCTCTACCTCTTACCTCTGCCTCTGCCTCTGCCTCTGCCTCTGCCTCTACCTCTTACCTCTGCCTCTGCCTCTACCTCTTACCTCTGCCTCTGCCTCTGCTTCTGCCTCTACCTCTTACCTCTGCCTCTGCCTCTACCTCTTACCTCTGCCTCTGCCTCTGCCTCTGCCTCTACCTCTTACCTCTGCCTCTGCCTCTGCCTCTGCCTCTGCCTCTGCCTCTGCCTCTGCCTCTGCCTCTACCTCTTACCTCTGCCTCTGCCTCTGCCTCTGCCTCTGCCTCTTACCTCTGCCTCTGCCTCTGCCTCTACCTCTTACCTCTGCCTCTGCCTCTGCCTCTGCCTCTGCCTCTACCTCTTACCTCTGCCTCTGCCTCTGCCTCTGCCTCTACCTCTTACCTCTGCCTCTGCCTCTGCCTCTGCCTCTGCCTCTGCCTCTGCCTCTGCCTCTTACCTCTGCCTCTGCCTCTGCCTCTGCCTCTGCCTCTACCTCTTACCTCTTACCTCTTACCTCTTACCTCTGCCTCTGCCTCTGCCTCTGCCTCTGCCTCTACCTCTACCTCTTACCTCTGCCTCTGCCTCTGCCTCTACCTCTTACCTCTGCCTTTGCCTCTGCCTCTGCCTCTTACCTCTGCCTCTGCCTCTGCCTCTGCCTCTGCCTCTACCTCTTACCTCTGCCTCTGCCTCTGCCTCTGCCTCTACCTCTTACCTCTGCCTCTGCCTCTGCCTCTGCCTCTACCTCTGCCTCTGCCTCTGCCTCTGCCTCTGCCTCTGCCTCTGCCTCTACCTCTTACCTCTGCCTCTGCCTCTGCCTCTGCCTCTGCCTCTGCCTCTGCCTCTACCTCTGCCTCTGCCTCTGCCTCTGCCTCTACCTCTTACCTCTGCCTCTGCCTCTGCCTCTACCTCTTACCTCTGCCTCTGCCTCTGCCTCTGCCTCTTACCTCTGCCTCTGCCTCTGCCTCTGCCTCTGCCTCTGCCTCTACCTCTTACCTCTGCCTCTGCCTCTGCCTCTGCCTCTGCCTCTACCTCTGCCTCTGCCTCTGCCTCTGCCTCTGCCTCTACCTCTTACCTCTGCCTCTGCCTCTGCCTCTGCCTCTACCTCTGCCTCTGCCTCTGCCTCTGCCTCTGCCTCTGCCTCTGCCTCTGCCTCTACCTCTTACCTCTGCCTCTGCCTCTACCTCTTACCTCTGCCTCTGCCTCTGCCTCTGCCTCTGCCTCTTACCTCTGCCTCTGCCTCTGCCTCTGCCTCTGCCTCTGCCTCTGCCTCTACCTCTTACCTCTGCCTCTGCCTCTGCCTCTGCCTCTGCCTCTACCTCTGCCTCTACCTCTTACCTCTGCCTCTGCCTCTGCCTCTGCCTCTGCCTCTGCCTCTGCCTCTGCCTCTACCTCTACCTCTGCCTCTGCCTCTGCCTCTGCCTCTACCTCTGCCTCTGCCTCTGCCTCTGCCTCTACCTCTACCTCTGCCTCTGCCTCTGCCTCTGCCTCTGCCTCTGCCTCTACCTCTGCCTCTGCCTCTGCCTCTGCCTCTGCCTCTGCCATGGCAAGCCCCTCACCCCCCCCCCCCCCCAAAAAAAAATCCGATCCTGGATTTCCTCACTGAGGAATCCAAAAAAGAGCAGAGGCGCCATGAGGAGAGCGAGGCCAAGACAGAGAGGTTCTTGGTCCTTTTTGAAAAGATGGTTGATAAGTTGTAGTTTTTGTATGTTTTTTATGTTTACTTTATTGGTTCTTTAATAAAATATATTTTATAAAAAATAAGTTTGGTCTCTTTTTAAAGAAGACACTTGTCAAATTATTGCTGAAGTGAAAAAAAAAACAATTGCCTGTTATGTTTACTTTACTGGGCAATAAAGACAGATTTTTGTAAACAATGAAAGTGTTTCTGAACACCAGTGACATTCAAAACAGTGATAACTGAAACAGATATACAAAACACCATGCAGTGTATAAAATATTTATTGCAAACAGACGTATTACACAGATAAGAACATCTGCATTCAAATCTAACACCAATGAACAAAAAAACATTTTTTATTTTATCCAAAGCAACTAAAGATGTATATACATTTTCCAGTCTTACATTTTCAATGTACATCGCCTGAAACTAGGACAGCCAGTCTGTTTCGTGTGTCATTTCCAGAGGTTTCGTTGTTTGCCATGGGTTCACGGGGTGGTTGGGGGTCATGCCTATCCCTTAAGATGCCTTCATCGGGATCCAGTGTGTCACCATTGTCCATACACACATTGTGCAAAAAAGCACATGAGGCGATCACCTGGGGTGCAAACGTGGGCTTGACCTCCAAAAGCTCTGAAGAGTGTTGACCTCCACCTGGTCTTCATCATGCCAAACGCCCTTTCAATTATGCTGCGCCCCCTTGACTGACAGTAATTAAACTGTTGCTGTACTCTTCCATGCACTGGCTCCTTGAATGGGGTGATGAGGCAAATCGGCGTTTCCAAACAAGGATACCCACCATCATCCAGAAGGATGTAGCCCATTGGTGGATACCGTCTTGCGATATAAAAACTGCTATTCTTCATAATTCGTGTGTCATGGACAGACCCCGGGTACCCCCACATAAATGTCCAGAAACCTGCCATTTGAGTCACATATTGCCTGCATGCTGATGGAGTAAAATCCTTTATAATTTAAATAATCTAACCGGTGACGCTGTGGTGGTTTTATTCGTATGTGGCTGCCATCGATTGCGCCAACCACATTGTGGAATGCAGGGGTTCCTGAAATGCTGACAAAACCCTGACCAACTGCAGGCAGGTCCACTGTCAGAGGGAAGCAGATTGCTCTTCTCAGATTGTCCCATATGTGCTGGGCCACTCTGTGGATGATGCGGTGAACTGTAGCCTTCGGAACATTAAAGACACTGGACACCACCCAATAAGAGAGTTAGTTCGGTAAACGTTGTTTGTTACCAATCCATACATACCATAAATACCATAAGCGGATCCACCAGCATTCGTAGGCGTCGTAGACCTCTTCTTCTCCCTTGATTTCTGACAATCGAAAATAAATCTCCAGTACCCACGCAATCGACATAAACATACTTGCAGGCGGCATCTTGAAAGTTTCGAGAAGTTTCGAGAAGTTTGTGATAAACGCTTGTCGCCCCGGGTGACACAGACGCCGGTTAAGGACGATGTAAGATGACGTAACCAAGTGGCGTCTCACCATGACGTAACCGAGTGGTGTCTCATTTCATAGGGGTATGTTTGCACTAGCGCTTACCACTCGGTTTCAAGGGACAAGGGCTAGGGGTAAGACGAAGGGGAAGGGGTAAGGGGAAGGGGTAAGACAGAGAATTGGGATTCAGCCTAAAACATATTTTTCGTAAATTGTTGTATTATTAACTTGAAATTCTTGAAAGACCACACATGTCTCGTTTATGAACACTAATTTAACAATAATAATAATAATAAATTATAAATAAATAAAGATTACATTACCACTATCACTCCCCCCTCCCCAATCTGTCAGAGTTGAGTTGGTCCACAACAAGTACGCGCAAATGTGTCATTTTTTTGACAGCTACAGAAAATGAATCTAAATCCAAAATGGAAAGACGTCAATTGAGTGGTTTTGCAAAAAGAAAGTTAAAGAAAGACAAGGATGCAAGACGTTTAGTTACAATTCAAAATGTTTCAGGGATATAATATAATATAATACAACAAGATAATATTTTGTTATATAAAAAAACATAAAATCATTGCTGTTCTCAGGACATGTCTCTGAGTGCGGCAGAAAGTGCCCGGCAATACCAGTTTGGGGCAAGTTGTTCCACGTGTTGTAAATGTTACAAATTGACAGAATTTATTTACTACAATATTTCTTAGCCACAAATAAAAAAACTAATTGTTACATTTAATGTACTTGCCTTGTCATGTTTTGTAATTATAATTTTCCTGATGTTTACATTTTGCTGAAAAGACGGGCAGGTTTTTGAACTTCCTGCCCTTTTCATCTCAACCAGAGAGGCCATTCTAAATTCTCAGTTACATCAATGTGATTGAGAATGTAATTATTTATTTATGTATTTAAGTTGAATAAATGTTTCATTGTCATATTTTGTCATGCTTTTTGTGTTATGCTTTGTGTGTCCACTCCATCATGTGCTCTTCCACCCTGTCATCTTGGTATTTTTAAATAATATTTAAAATAATAATTTAATCATACCTATATAATCCATTGTGCTAGGTGTGGGGGCAATAACATGCAAACGAAAAACTGCATCCAAATAATTAAATATTTCTCCAAATAAGAAAAAATACATGTGCGAATTGTATGAGTTTCTTTAAAAACACATGATTTACATAAAATCTTTTATGTATTTATAATTTAAAGCAAAAAAATAACCCTGTTTAGGAAAGGGACGTAATACCTTTCAGAAAGTATCATTTGTATCTTAATAATGCAATGAAAACATATTTAAAGGTAATTTATATCTCCACGACAGGGTGGACATACCTATGTTTTATGCTCTAAAAAATGGCCCATAATTAAAAAAAAAAATTGTGGGAGCTCAGATAATATATTTATTATAGTATTTGAGTGTCTACTATTATGACATGACATAAAGCGAATGGTAAATTAAAATCGAAATGTGTGAGTATTGTGAGAGTTGAAAGGCACTCTATGGTGATATTGACCCTAATACGACTGTAAGGCATGAAGATAAGCTATTATAACTTTAACATCATGATTTTCTGTGAAGCTGATTTGAATCAATGTGTGGGCGCTATGTAACTGACTTTAACTGAGCACTCAATTAATAATAATATATATTGATAAACATAGTTTTATTACAATTATTGTGTATTAGAATTTTATTATTATTGTCCAAAAATTGTCTCAAATCTAAAAATGTAGCAAAATCTTAAGTACTAGTCTAGACCTCAGACAGACAGAGATACTGAGTGTGTGTGTGTGTGTGTGTGTGTGTGTGTGTGTGTGTGTGTGTGTGTGTGTGTGTGTGTGTGTGTGTGTGTGTGTGTGTGTGTGTGTGTCAGTGATCCTCACATGACGCCTGGATTATGAGTTTAGGATAATAAAGTAATTACACACACACACACACCGCTGAGACAGACGGATGAAGTGTGTGTTTCAGACGGTCGAGTGTCAGAATGCCAGAGTTTGATGTGATTGTTCTGGGAACGGGACTGAAGGTAAGAAACATCAGACTGGTTGATGTCAGTTATTGATGATGATGATGATGATGATGATGATGATGATGATGATGATCTGCAGGAGTGTGTTTTATCTGGACTGATGTCCGTCAACGGGAAGAAGGTCCTTCATATCGACTGTAACCCGTATTATGGTGGAGAGAGCGCCTCTATTTCACCTTTGGAGGAGGTCAGCTGTCACATACACACACGACACGTACACACACTCACACATGTACACACACTCTCTCTCTCACACTCACACACATACACACACTCTCTCTCTCACACACACATACACACTCACACACGTACACACACTCTCTCACACACACACACACACACACACACACACACACACACACACACACACACACACACACACACACACACACACACACACACACACACACACACACACACACACACACACACACACACATTTGCATCACTAATTCTGTTATTTTCTTGTTGCATTGAAACACTCAGTGTTATAGAAATAAATCTGACTTGAGTTGTTCTTCTGCACAGCTTTATAAGAGGTTCCAAGTTTCTGCTCCATCGACATCAATGGGAATCGGGAAAGACTGGAATGTGGATCTCATTCCCAAGTTCCTCCTTGCAAACGGTGAGAGTCGTGTGTGTGTGTGTGTGAGAGAGAGAGTGTGTGTGTGTGAGTGTCTGTGAGAGTGTGTGTGTGTGATGGTGATGATGATGATGATGCTGATGATGGTGATGATGATGATGATTATAATGTTGATGATGATGATGATGATGATGGTGATGATGATGATGATTATGATTATGATGATGATGATGATGATGTTGATGATTGTGATGATTATGATGATGATTATGATGATGATGATGGTGATGATGATTATAATGTTGATGATGATGATGTTGATGATTGTGATGATTATGATGATGATTATGATGATGATGATGGTGATGGTGATGATGATTATAATGTTGATGATGATGATGATGATGGTGATGATGATTATAATGTTGATGATGGTGATGATTATGATGATGATGATGATGATGATGATGGTGATGATGATTATAATGTTGATGATTGTGATGATTATGATGATGATGATGATGATGATGATGATGGTGATGGTGATGATGATTATAATGTTGATGATGGTGATGATTATGAAGATGATGGTGATGATGATGGTGATGATGATGATGATTATAATGTTGATGATGATGATGATTATAATGTTGATGATGATTTATTGATGATGATGGTGATAATGATGATGATGATGATGGTGGTGATGATAATGATGATTATGATTATGATGATGATGATTATGATGATGATGATGGTGATGGTGATGATGATTATAATGTTGATGATGATGATGATGATGGTGATGATGATTATAATGTTGATGATGGTGATGATTATGATGATGATGATGATGATGATGATGGTGATGATGATTATAATGTTGATGATTGTGATGATTATGATGATGATGATGATGATGATGATGGTGATGGTGATGATGATTATAATGTTGATGATGGTGATGATTATGAAGATGATGGTGATGATGATGGTGATGATGATTATGATGATGATGGTGGTGATGATGATGATTATAATGTTGATGATTTATTGATGATGATGGTGATAATGATGATGATGATGATGGTGGTGATGATAATGATGATTATAATGTTGATGATGATGATGATGATGATTATAATGTTGATGATGATGATTATGATGATGATGGTGGTGATGATGGTGATGGTGGTGATGATGATGATGATTATAATGTTGATGATGATGATTATTGTGATGATGATGGTGGTGATAATGGGGATGGTGGTGATGATGATGATGATGGTGGTGATGATGGTGATGGTGGTGATGATGATGATGATGGTGGTGATGATGGTGATGGTTGTGATGATGATGATGATGTCACCTCTTCATTACAGGGCAGCTGGTGAAGATGCTGCTCTACACTGAAGTCACTCGCTATCTGGACTTTAAGGTGGCTGAAGGCAGTTTTGTGTTCAAAGGAGGGAAACTTCACAAAGTTCCCTGCACTGAGACCGAGACACAAGCATCAGGTAGTGTTCCTTCATTCACATTTACAGTTCATTTTTATATCTTTCATTTTTTTAGTACTTTAATATCAAGTAAATGTTCACGAGCAAGGACCACATCACAACCATGAATGTGGGAATTATTTATTGAAGAGAGTTGGGGATGAAGAGAGTGGGGGATGGACAGAGTGGGGGATGAAGAGAGTTGGGGATGAAGAGAGTGGGGGATGAAGAGAGTTGGGGATGAAGAGAGTGGGGCATGAAGAGAGTTGGAGATGAAGAGAGTTGGGGATGAAGAGAGTTGGGGATGAAGAGAGTGGCGGATGATGAGAGTGGGGGATGAATAGAGTTGGGCATGAAGAGAGTTGGGGATAAAGAGAGTTGGGGATGAAGAGAGTTGGGGATGAAGAGAGTGGGGGATGAAGAGAGTTAGGGATGAAGAGAGTGGGGATGAAGAGAGTTGGGGATAAAGAGAGTTGGGGATGAAGAGAGTGGGGGATGAAGAGAGTTGGGCATGAAGAGAGTGGGGCATGAAGAGAGTTGGAGATGAAGAGAGTTGGGGATGAATATAGTTGGGGATGAAGAGAATTGGGGATGAATAGAGTGGGGGATGAAGAGAGTTGGGGATGAAGAGAGTTGGGGATAAAGAGAGTGGGGGATGAAGAGAGTTGGGGATGAAGAGAGTGGGTGATGAAGAGAGTGGGGGATGAAGAGAGTTGGAGATGAAGAGAGTCGGGGATGAATAGAGTTGGGGATGAAGAGAGTCGGGGATGAAGAGAGTGGGGGATGAATAGAGTTGGGGATGAAGAGAGTTGGGGATGAAGAGAGTGGGGGATGAAGAGAGTTGGGGATGAAGAGAGTGGGGGATGAAGAGAGTGGGGGATGAAGAGAGTGGGGGATGAAGAGAGTTGGGGATGAAGGGAGTGGGGGATGAAGAGAGTTGGGGATGAAAAGAGTGGGGGATGAATAGAGTTGGGGATGAAGAGAGTTGGGGATGAAGAGAGTGGGGGATGAAGAGAGTTGGGGATGAAGGGAGTGGGGGATGAAGAGAGTTGGGGATGAAGAGAGTTGGGGATGAAGAGAGTGGGGGATGAAGAGAGTTGGGGATGAAGAGAGTGGGGCATGAAGAGAGTTGGAGATGATTATGATGATGATGAAGAGAGTGGGGATGAAGAGAGTTGGGGATAAAGAGAGTTGGGGATGAAGAGAGTGGGGGATGAAGAGAGTTGGGGATGAAGAGAGTGGGGGATGAAGAGAGTTGGAGATGAAGAGAGTTGGGGATGAAGAGAGTTGGGGATGAATATAGTTGGGGATGAAGAGAATTGGGGATGAATAGAGTGGGGGATGAAGAGAGTTGGGGATGAAGAGAGTTGGGGATAAAGAGAGTGGGGGATGAAGAGAGTTGGGGATGAATAGAGTGGGGGATGAAGAGAGTTGGGGATGAAGAGAGTTGGGGATAAAGAGAGTGGGGGATGAAGAGAGTTGGGGATGAAGAGAGTTGGGGATAAAGAGAGTGGGGGATGAAGAGAGTTGGGGATGAAGAGAGTGGGTGATGAAGAGAGTGGGGGATGAAGAGAGTTGGAGATGAAGAGAGTGGGGGATGAATAGAGTTGGGGATGAAGAGAGTCGGGGATGAAGAGAGTGGGGGATGAATAGAGTTGGGGATGAAGAGAGTTGGGGATGAAGAGAGTGGGGGATGAAGAGAGTGGGGGATGAAGAGAGTGGGGGATGAAGAGAGTGGGGGATGAAGAGAGTGGGGGATGAAGAGAGTTGGGGGTGAAGAGAGCGGGGGATGAAGAGAGTGTGGGATGAAGAGAGTGGGGGATGAAGAGAGTGGGGGATGAAGAGAGTGGGGGATGAATAGAGTTGGGGATGAAGAGAGTTGGGGATGAAGAGAGTGGGGGATGAAGAGAGTTGGCGATGAAGAGAGTTGGGGATGAAGAGAGTGGGGGATGAAGAGATTTGGGGATGAATAGAGTTGGGCATGAAGAGAGTTGGGGATGAAGAGAGTTGGGGATGAAGAGAGTTAGGGTTGAATAGGGGAAGGATGAAGGGGAAAAGGAGTGGTAGTCAGGTTGATATGTTACTGTAGAGAGTTGGGGATGAAGAGAGTTGGGGATGAAGAGAGTTAGGGATGAAGAGAGTTGGGGATGAAGAGAGTTGGGGATGAAGAGAGTTGGGGATGAAGAGAGTGGGGGATGAAGAGAGTTGGGGATGAAGAGAGTTGGGGATGAAGAGAGTGGGGGATTAAGAGAGTTGGGGATGAAGAGAGTGGGTGATGAAGAGAGTTGGGGATGAAGAGAGTGGGGGATGAAGAGAGTTGTAGATGAAGAGATTTGGGGATGAAGAGAGTGGGGGATGAAGAGAGTTTGGGATGAAGAGAGTTGGGGATAAAGAGAGTGGGGGATGAAGAGAGTTGGGGATGAAGAGAGTTGGGGATGAAGAGAGTTGGGGATAAAGAGAGTGGGGGATGAAGAGAGTTGGGGATGAAGAGAGTTGGAGATGAAGAGAGTTGGGGATGAAGAGAGTTGGGGATGAAGAGAGTGGGGGATGAAGAGAGTTGGGGATGAAGAGAGTTGGGGATGAAGAGAGTGGGGGATTAAGAGAGTTGGGGATGAAGAGAGTGGGGGATGAAGAGAGTTGGGGATGAAGAGAGTGGAGGATGAAGAGAGTTGTAGATGAAGAGATTTGGGGATGAAGAGAGTGGGGGATGAAGAGAGTTTGGGATGAAGAGAGTTGGGGATAAAGAGAGTGGGGGATGAAGAGAGTTGGGGATGAAGAGAGTTGGGGATGAAGAGAGTTGGGGATGAAGAGAGTTAGGGTTGAATAGGGGAAGGATGAAGGGGAAAAGGAGTGGTAGTCAGGTTGATATGTTACTGTAGAGAGTTGGGGATGAAGAGAGTTGGGGATGAAGAGAGTTAGGGATGAAGAGAGTTGGGGATGAAGAGAGTGGGGGATGAAGAGAGTTGGGGATGAAGAGAGTTGGGGATGAAGAGAGTTGGGGATGAAGAGAGTTGGGGATGAAGAGAGTGGGGGATTAAGAGAGTTGGGGATGAAGAGAGTGGGGATGAAGAGAGTGGGGGATGAAGAGAGTTTGGGATGAAGAGAGTTGAGGATGAAGAGAGTGGGGGATGAAGAGATTAGGGATGAAGAGAGTGATGTAGTCATTGTAGAAAATAACAAATGCTATTCCAAGGACTGTTGCCAGAGGCACATTTCAATTTGCATGCATCATCTAACATGACTCTGTAGTGGAGATAAGGGGTGGTTGCTGCCCCCACACACACACACACACATTTTTTTCTATTTTATTTCGGTTTAGTTCCACTGATGTTAATCTTTTTCTGGATGTTTTTAGTTTGAGTTACCGCTGATAACCCCAGTGTTTCTCCAGATCTGATGGGGATGTTTGACAAGCGCAGGTTCCGTAAGTTCATGTCCTTCATCCTGAATTTTGAGGAGAACGATCCACGGACGCATCATGACATGGACCCACGCAGAACCACCATGAGGGATGTGTTTCGTCACTTCGACCTGGGCGATGATGTCGTGGAGTTCACAGGTCACGCTCTCGCCCTTCACGTCAGTGACAAGTGAGACAAACTCATACGATAATGAACAGTATTAGGGAAATATAACATTGTCTATGCAAAACTATGCTAATGTCTTCTGGGAGCCTCAGTCTATTCTGTTGTGTAGATGTTACTCAGTTCCTCCTTCAGTGTGTGAAACCGTCTGTAAATGACACTATGCCTGTGTATGTGTGTGTGTGTGTGTGTCGGTCAGTTATCTGGAGCAGCCGTGTCTGGCGACCATCAACCGGATCAAGCTGTACTCCGAGTCTCTGGCGCGCTACAGCCTCAGCCCGTATCTCTACCCGCTGTTTGGTCTGGGAGAGATTCCGCAGGGATTCGTCAGGTAACTGAGGTTGACACACATGACATGACAGCAATGAGCACTCACACACACACACACACGAGGCGTGACAGACGCTTGTCGCTTCGCAGACTCAGCGCCGTCTACGGGAACAGCTACATGCTGAACAGACGCGTGGACGGGATCGTGATGGAGGGCGGACGAGTGGCGGCGGTGCGATCCGAGGGAGAGGTGAGCAGAAACACACGTTCATGATGATGATCATGATGATGATGATCTGTTATAGTTATCGTTACAGTTATAGTTATCATTATAATTATCATTATCGTTACAGTTATAGTTATCATTATCATTATCGTTACAGTTATAGTTATGGTTATAGGTATAGTTAAAATTAAAGTTACCGTTATCATTACAGGTATAGTTAAAGTTACAGTTATCGTTACAGGTATAGTTAAAGTTTCAGTTACAGTTATTGTTATAGGTATTGTTATAATTACCGTTTTTGTTACAGGTATCGTTATAGGTATAGTTATCGTTATAGTTATCGTTATTGGTATAGTTATCGTTACAGTTATTGACGGTGTTTGCGTCCCGATGCAGGTCTTCCGCTGTAAGCAGCTGATCTGCGACCCCAGTTATACGCCGGAGCGCGTGAAGAAGGCCGGCCGCGTCATACGGGTCATCTGTCTGCTCAACCACCCCATCAAAAACACGCATGACGCCAACTCCTGCCAGATCATCCTCCCGCAGACGCACCTCAACCGGAAGTCAGGTGAGCGCTGGAACACGTGTGTGTGTGTGTGTGTGTGTGTGTGTTGGTCTGCCGCTCGCAGTCAGACGCGTCTGCTGTGTGTGTGTGTGCAGATATCTACGTGTGTCTGCTGTCCTACTCTCATAACGTGGCAGCCGAAGGGAAGTACATCGCTGCCGTGAGCACCATGGTGGAGACCAGCAACCCTGAGAAGGAGGTTCAGCCCGGGCTGGCCCTGCTGGAGCCCATCATGGAGAAGTGAGAACTCAAGCTCTCAGCTGAGGCCTGGTGGACATGCGTGTCACTCACGTGCTTTTGTCCCGCAGGTTTGTGTCGGTCAGTAACCTTATGGTCCCGACGGACGACGGCCGCCGCAGTCAGGTAACAAACCAGCTTAATTAATACAGATTGTTTCGAAGCAGCTTTATTTTATAATCGACACAGAGTCAAGCGTCATGTAGAGCTGCACGATTCTGAAGACATTGAGAATCACCATTATTTTTGTTTCAAAAAGTGATCACGATTCTGAACAGAAAACTAAACAAAATAACATCTTATTTACTAGAGGTTCGGACAAAATATTAGTTGCTGCATTCCATTTAAAATGTTTCATTAAAGCTGCAGTCGGCAAGTCTGGCAGATTGAGTGGACTTAGGCAAAATTTTTAATGTTTACAACTCTCATGTCCCTCCCCCACTATCAACGAATTCCCTCCCATCGAGTTCGTGCTCGTCTGTGCGTGTGCACCAGATTTTCTGTGAACGCGCCCGTCTCATCCGCATCCATCAACACCATGGAGTATTTGGAGCTAGTCAGATAGCACATACAATAATAGTAGCTTTACTACTGTTCTCACTCTCATAAGAAAGATAGAGTAGCATTGATTCTTCCAAAAAGCCGAACTTTATCCCTTCATCTGGACATGTTTATCCACCTAACGTTATGTTCACACGGATCTTAGTGCAAACAAAGCTAACGAACCTGCCCAACAAGTGCTAACGTTAGCTATCCATACCAACACATTTGGGCAAACATACTTAGATTACTAACATAACACTAAGAAATAAAGTAACTGGTTGATAAAGCACAATTACCTGTTGAGAAGAAATGTTGCAAGCTCTGCATCCAGCTTGAACCCAATTAAATCACGTAAATCTCTCCACCTTTCAAATGCCGATCCGATGTTGATCCTGGTTTTATTACGGGCACGGTCGCTTTCTTTCTGTACTTCTTTCTTTTCAGCAGGTGTTCTCTTTTCCTGTGTTGTTTTTGACCTCCTAGCTCTTGAGATTAACCGAGGAATTGGACAATTTTCCGCCATCACTCGTCCTTACTGCGCGGACTTCAGGCGTGTGCATGTGATTGTAACGTGCGCGAGGGGGGCGTGTGCACGACCTGTGATTGACAGTCAGATCTCACACCCCCCTGCGCTGATTGGACCCGATGATCCGGGAGTGGTGGATTTTTGCAAAACAAATAACACGCTCCAGGTGGAGTTAGAAGCTTGGGTTTTTTTCTAAAATCACATTATTTATGTTGTTCTGTCGGATTATAGTGTAGATTTCACTGAATATGATAAAAAAAAGTTTTGCCGACAGCAGCTTTAATCTGAATTAATTATTGTTGAGTGAATGATTCAATGTCTCACCAGTAAAGACTTCACTTGTTTTATTACTGGATGAATCAGCGATTTTGAACAAATCCTTTGAATAAATGATTCAATGACAAACACATGTTTTTAACAGTAACTTAAAAACAGTAAACTACTGGTGTAATGATGTAATCAATTGTTATTATGTCAAGTTACTTTCAAACAGTGGTTTACTCTATTTTGATCTCTACCATAGATATCAGTGTTTATATCTGAACTATAAACTTTTATCCCAGTTCTTCTGTGATAATATGAATGATAAGTAACAGAAATAAGTAGTGTGTGTTTTATTCCTGTACATGACAACGGCTCTCTCTGGCTCAAACGTAGATCTGAACGTTCGCTGTGTTTAACAGACACAGCCGAATCAATGTCATTTAGGAAGGAGATTGCGTGAGTGTTTAAATCTCTAGAGTCACGTGACGCCGGCGCTGCTGATTCATGGGTTTCATTGTGTTTTCCGTCTAGATCTTCATCTCTCGATCGTATGACCCCACGACGCACTTCGAGACGGAGACCGAAGACATCATGGATATGTACCGCCGAATCACGGGGTCAGAGTTCATCTTCAGGAATCCCCGAGACGGAGACGGCGACTCTGACGAGTGAACGATCAGCCAAACTTCATCGTTCTGTCACCATTACCGTTCCAACACAGCTGAGAAACTGTATGTGGGTTTTTTTTGTCCTGCAAAATATCGATTGAAGAACGAGTCATGCAGGTTTTGAACGAGTAAATGATGTCAGAACGATGGTTTTTGGGTGGACGATCCCTTTAAGTGTCAGTAATTCCCCCTGCTTTTGGTTTTCAGGGTCAGAAACACGAAACTTCAACCGAATCAGGCTGCGTCTACATTAATCCAGATCATCGGAAATCCACTTCTCCAAAAGTTTCTTGTCCACACTGAAAACACTTACTGCATGAAACTTGATAAAAGCTCCAGATCATAGCAAGAGACCAGACTTAATAAAATTCTTCTGACATGATCATTTTATTAGCAAATTATCTGGCCATTTTTACTGGTCTCACTAAATCGCCATTCCATGTTCGGTCTCAAATGCAATCGTTCTCATGTTGGACCACAGTACACTTTCTGTCACCTGTGCAGGGATGTAATATGAAGATTGGACAAAGTTAGATTCATCTTTGGCAACATTATGAAAGTGAATTGCACAAATAGACATGGGTATTTATGGGTATGATCTGTGTCACATGACTAAACGTGTGAATCTATTTCAAACCCCTTCGTTTTCAGTCCAAACTATAACATGTATCCGCTTGAGAAGGACAAACTATAGAGAAAATGATGCATTTTCACGTGTGTCTGGATTAATGTAGACGAAGCCTTACTAATTCAAATCAACTCTAGAATCAAACCAATACATGAACTCAATGAAAGGACTGATGGTAGTTTGTGCAGATATTTTCTTTTGAATATGATCACTGATGTTTGTTGTAAGCGTTTCCTTCACGTTCATGTTTTCCTGCAGTCCTACTGTAGTCCACTTCTGAGTGTTCTGTGGTGTTTGTGTGGTAGATGGTAATAAAGATGTGCACATGATGACGAGTGTGTATTCATGAGCTCAGATTAACCCATTATCACAGAGGACAGAGAGACGGATTAACAGCCTCCATCTGGGACACACACACACACACACACACAACTGTTTAATACCTTTAATCTGTATTCACTCTACATTCATCAGCATAAAGACATTTACAGAGGTCACGTGATCAAACGTGACGCTGTCATTCGCCGGAGCTCGAGGGGGGCGGGATCAGAGCGGCTGCTACCAATCGTCTCTCGCTAGACAGAAAGTTGAACGTCGCACATGCGTTCGGCTGCAAGAGAAGAGTTTCAAGCGGTCATCCTGAGCTAACGTGATGTTTATTAAAGTGTGGAGAATGCGAGGGCGTTTACCGTGTCCTGAACCTCCACAGCGATGCCTTTCTTCCTCAGAAAATCCAGCACGTTTGGATCCAGACGTTCAGTACGAGCTCCCGTCCCCAAAACCAGAACCTCTGCAACATCATCCACAGTTACTATGAGCTAAAACATCATTTTCATTGCTTGAAATAAAATAATCATACATGGAGCTCCGCACATGACATGGGGGAAATTCATGGCCACCTTGAACTAATTCATTCCCACGTTTCAATTTAACTAAAACGAGGGAATAAATTATTACAACATGGACATGATTTAGTAAAATGAGGAAACAAATTACTATATTCATTGATCACATGATTTACTAAAAAAGCAGGAAAGATTTACTATATTGTAGGCTACGCACGATTTACATTTAAAAACAAGGGAACCAATTATTTTGTGTACACGATTTACTTAAGAGAACAAATTACTATATCGTACGCTATTTACTTAAAAAGCGGGAAAGAATCATTATATCGTACGCACTAAAACGAGGGAACGAATAATTATATTGTACGCATGATTCATTTAAATGAGGGAACGAATAATTTTATTGTACGCATGATTCATTTAAATGAGGGAACGAATAATTAGTAGCACGATTTACGTTTAAAAACGAGGGAACCAATTATTATAACGTACACAGAATTTACATTGAAAAAAGAGGTAACGAATTGCTATATTGTATGCATGATTTACATTTAAAGACGAGGCAACGAATTATCATACCGTTGCCATGATTCAGTAAAAGAAGGGCACCTTACATTAGTAAAACGTGCAAGTCGTGGGAACGAATTGTTTATTCATGGCCATGATATACATTTTTATTTCTGAATATCATGTGTGGGGCTCCTTAGAAATGTATATTATTTCAGCTAGTTGCCATGGTAACAGTTCTCATTTTCATTTAGTTTAACTTGATGTACTAAAATGACTAAAACTGAAATAGAAATGAATTAAAAACTATACAAACATATTTAAAAAAACAAAAACTAATAAAAGTCAAACAACTAAATTTTAACTAAAATAATGAAAGTACAGACACAAAAACTATAATAGTATCTCATTGTAGGGTATGGACCAATCAGACACACACTAATTATTCATTATATACAAAGGTTTATGAAACTCCTGACACAGCCCAAATGAACGAACACAAGGGCAGAAACAGTGTCATGTTACAGGGCATGATAAGGAGATTTTACGACCTCCGAGGAACTTTGCTGCATTAATCATAGACTAACTGATCTATAAATGAACATGCATAAAACTGTGAAAGAAACAGTGTAAATGGTTTACTGTCTCGTGTACTATTAGCTATATATTATGGTATGTATCCTGGTATACAACAAACTAACGATCAATGTAACCTCACCTGTATAATGCCTCCTACCTAACTAATCCTCATTTAATGACTCACACTTTGATGTACATCACCTTCTTCTAGAATGCAGTGTGGATGTGTTATATCTATCTGAGCATTAATGAAGGTATAATCATGCTAGGGACAAAGATCCGTAAATCAACTAAGAGCCACTTTCCCTCTCAGACATGTCACCGGTCTTATTGGTCGAGTTCAACCCTTAGGGGAGGATCCTTTCCAGGCTTTATTAGAGACAGTCCACATGTGACCTCCCTCTCTTAGTTCTTTCATCCAGCCGCAACACTGTTCTGGTGAGACTGGGGAACCCCCTTCCCCTCCACGGGGGCCCCAGGGCCCAGCAGGCCTCGATCCAACCAGATATGGGCTCAGGGAGGAGAGAGATGACTCTCTCACAAAGAACCAAGGACAATCTCAAGAGTTTTGGAACAAAGACTCCAACCAACAACGACTCCAATCACCCATCCTTCCGACTTCCTCACTTCTCCTGGGTGCTCGGCGTGGCCTCAACAGAGTCCCAGGCCTTGACCAAACCAGCCATGCGTTCCTGGAGAAAGAGAACGCTCAACCAACTTCCACTTGACACTGCCAGAACCATCAACGACTCCAATTTTCAACAACTTCAAGAATTGTTCCCATTACAAATGCAAGTATTCAATTAAATGAAATGTGAAAATGAAATTCTGATGGTTCTTCTCATAGACCCTCTTCCGGTTTCCAATTTCATCCTATCACTAACCTATTTCTGTATATATGTGTGTTTAGTTTATTTATGTTTATGATTTAGTTAATAAAACTTATGCACTTTATGTATTTGGTTCTGATTTGCTTGCAATATGAAGTCCCTTTACGGTTTGTTCTTGCTACATGCTCAAAACGCTGTACATGCTAAGAAATAATTATTCTTCTGTGGCCAGGGAAGATACCCTTTTCTGAGAATAAATTAATTATCAAAAGTGTTCGTTGGACGAACTGATTAATTGATTGTAATATTAATTTAGCCATGTCAAGTTAATCTAATTAACTGACCCAAATATTCATAATTAATCATAACAAGTTATTATTGATTATTAATATTTCATAAAGCTAAGGTCCTTACATCATTCATGCTAATATAACCCAGCTGCATACTGACTATGAGCTTTTACAGTAGAACACTACAGTATCATCAGTATTGTAACCGTCTACCTATTCACTCCTAGTGAGACAAGCTACAAGATAATTTTGAGGGAGGGCCCCACAGACCAAACTTTGTTGAGAATATAATGAGTGAAGAAACAGTTGAAAGATAAACCTCAATACGCCAATAGAAATGCTTTCATTTTATATCCGATGACCCACACAAAAGTATTTACATGTCTTCCTCACCCAGCAAACACTGAATATACAATAACATACCCTAAAGCTTCACACTAATGCAATACTGTCTGATGAGTAGCAAAAAAATAAACCTCAGATGAAAACCTTAGTTTTTCATTGTCCTGTAATACATAGAGTACATCCAAGGTTTTGTATCATAGAGTCAATGGTTCAATTGGCAGTGATGGACAGCAAAGGAACAATCGTCCTGTGACAGAGGTGAAGCAGTTACAAGTTGTATTCCACATTGATTCCAAATGACTGCAGTCAAGCTTTGAAAACACTATCCTTAGTGTATAGATTTCTCATGTTCCAAGTCGAATTCCAGCCTTGAGCCTCATCGAACATATGAAAAACAGATGACATTCAAAAAGTCCTTTTGATTGAGCTTGAAACAATAGTTTCTCAATCTGGACTCTAAACAAAGTGTGTGAACATAAAGAGAAGAACCATGCTTCCCTCTCCACACCCTGTCCTAACTTCTTCTCCTACATGGCTATATGAAAGGGAGTATGACACCCAGAGCCCCCTACTGCATAGTAGTGGTATTACCAACGAAGAAAGAAAACCAGGAACCAAACTCTGGGTGGTTACAGTATACAGTGTCAGTACTGCATCACACGCACCAGTGAGCCAATTTTGTCGCTAGATTACCGACTTTTCACAACACTTTACCTACTTTTGTTTAAAAACTGCTGGTTAACATGTAACCAGTCATTATTTCATACTGGTTTTGTTGCCTGACAGAACATATGTACATGAGAACAGCTTTATAATATATATAAATACAGTATGTGAGCTCAGATTAGGAGAGATAACAGAAGTGAAGTGAGGATACGTCATCTAGCGGCTCTTCAGACTGAAGACAGTAGGGGGCGCTGTGTGCAGGAGTGTGTGTGTGCTCACCGATGCGCGGCTCCAGCAGGTGAAACAGAGACAAGCTCTCGGCTGTGATGTCGGTGTGATGGCCCACCTGCGACAGCAAACACACACAGTAGTGAGCGCGCAGCTAGCGTGAAGCACGAGTATCTGTGCGCGTTGGACCGCTAGCTCACGTTCCACTGCAGGATGGCGGGCGGCACCAGGGCACACGGGCCCAGCACTCGGTTGCCGCTGATGTTGAATCCTCTGGGGCTGTAGCTGTAGATGATGGCGGCCCCGTCGGGCTCCTTCTGCATCACGGACACTGAGGTCCTCTGGTACAGCTCGTCATCAGCGGGGCCGAGCCTGTGGCTGCGCACAGGGGCCGCTCTTCAGGAACACAGCACAGATTACAGGAGAATTAAAGGGGACCTCACTTTACATGGTGTATGTACATAAATGTGTGTCGGCAGTATGTACCTCCCTATAATGATAAAAATCCACCCACTCCTTTTTTTTAATCCCCATAAATTATAAGCAGTGTCTCAGAACAAGCCGTTTGCAGATTCTAGCAGTGTGACGTCACACATGCTTAGGCCCCGCCCATGACTGCAGAAGGACTCCGCCCTATTGGCATAGACCCCGCCCACAGACCCCACCCACGTATGCTTACGGACTCCGCCCTATTAGCATTGACCCTGCACACGGACTCCGCCCTAATAGCATTGGCCCCGCAGACGGACTCCACCCTATTAGCATTGGCCCCGCACACGGACTCCGCCCTATTGGCATAGACCCCGCCCACAGACCCCACCCACGTATGCTTACGGACTCCGCCCTATTAGCATTGACCCCGCACACGGACTCCGCCCTAATAGCATTGGCCCCGCAGACGGACTCCACCCTATTAGGATTGACCCCGCACACGGACTCCGCCCTATTAGCATTGGCCCCGCACACGGACTCCGCCCTATTGGCATTGGCCCCGCCCACAGACCCCACCCACGTATGCTTACGGACTCCGCCCTATTAGCATTGACCCTGCACACGGACTCCGCCCTAATAGCATTGGCCCCGCAGACGGACTCCACCCTATTAGCATTGGCCCCGCACACGGACTCCGCCCTATTGGCATAGACCCCGCCCACAGACCCCACCCACGTATGCTTACGGACTCCGCCCTATTAGCATTGACCCCGCACACGGACTCCGCCCTAATAGCATTGGCCCCGCAGACGGACTCCACCCTATTAGCATTGGCCCCGCACACGGACTCCGCCCTATTAGCATTGGCCCCGCACACGGACTCCGCCCTATTTGCATAGACCCCGCCCACAGACCCCACCCACGTATGCTTACGGACTCCGCCCTATTAGCATTGACCCCGCACACGGACTCCGCCCTAATAGCATTGGCCCCGCACACGCACTCCGCCCTATTAGCCTTTGCCCCGCACACGGACTCCGCCCTATTAGCATTGGCCCCGCACACGGACTCCGCCCTATTTGCATAGACCCCGCCCACAGACCCCACCCACGTATGCTTACGGACTCCGCCCTATTATCATTGACCCCGCACACGGACTCCGCCCTAATAGCATTGGCCCCGCACACGCACTCCGCCCTATTAGCCTTTGCCCCGCACACGGACTCCGCCCTATTAGCATTTGCCCCGCACACGGACTCCACGCTATTAGGATTGACCCCGCACACGGACTCCGCCCTATTAGCATTGGCCCCGCACACGGACTCCGCCCTATTGGCATAGACCCCGCCCACAGACCCCACCCACGTATATGCTGACGGACTCCGCCCTATTAGCATTGACAACGCACACGGACTCCGCCCTATTAGCATTGACCCCGCACACGGACTCCGCCCTATTAGCATTGACCCCGCACACGGACTCCGCCCTATTTGCATTGCCCCCCACACAGGGACTCCGCCCTATTAGCATTGGCCCCGCACACGGACTCCGCCCTATTACCATTGACCCTGCATACGGACTCTGCCCTATTAGCATTGACCCCACACACGGAGTCCGCCCTATTAGCATTGGCCCCGCACACGGACTCCGCCCTATTAGCATTGGCCCCGCACACGGACTCCGCCCTATTAGCCTTGATCCCGCACACGGACTCCGCCCTATTAGCATTGACCCCGCACACGCACTCCGCCCTATTAGCATTTGCCCCGCACACGGACTCCGCCCTATTAGCATTTGCCCCGCACACGGACTCCGCCCTATTAGCATTGGCCCCGCACACGGACTCCGCCCTATTAGCATTTTCCCCGCACACGGACTCCGCCCTATTAGCATTGGCCCCGCACACGGACTCCGCCCTATTAGCCTTGATCCCGCACACGGACTCCGCCCTATTAGCATTGACCCCGCACACGCACTCCGCCCTATTAGCATTTGCCCCGCACACGGACTCCGCCCTATTAGCATTTGCCCCGCACACGGACTCCGCCCTATTAGCATTGGCCCCGCACACGGACTCCGCCCTATTAGCATTTTCCCCGCACACGGACTCCGCCCTATTAGCATTGGCCCCGCACACGGACTCCGCCCTATTAGCATTGGCCCCGCACACGGACTCCGCCCTATTAGCATTGACCCCGCACACGCACTCCGCCCTATTAGCATTTGCCCCGCACACGGACTCCGCCCTATTAGCATTGACCCCGCACACGCACTCCGCCCTATTAGCATTTGCCCCGCACACGGACTCCGCCCTATTAGCATTTGCCCCGCACACGGACTCCGTCCTATTAGCATTGGCCCCGCACACGGACTCCGCCCTATTAGCATTGGCCCCGCACACGCACTCCGCCCTATTAGCATTGGCCCCGCACACGGACTCCGCCCTATTAGCATTTGCCCCGCACACGCACTCCGCCCTATTAGCATTTGCCCCGCACACGCACTCCGCCCTATTAGCATTGGCCCCGCACACGGACTCCGCCCTATTAGCATTTGCCCCGCACACGGACTCCGCCCTATTAGCATTGGCCCCGCACACGCACTCCGCCCTATTAGCATTGGCCCCGCACACGGACTCCGCCCTATTAGCATTTGCCCCGCACACGGACTCCGCCCTATTAGCATTGGCCCCGCACACGGAC
>NW_027508740.1:235000-285000 GCF_051911475.1 Siphateles boraxobius
CTCTACCAATCAGTCCACAGCCTGCTGCCGAACAACAATCAGATGTGGAGTGGCCACAAGCCCCGCCCTCTGTGTCTCTCAGCCCCCTCGGTAGCCCCACCCAGTCCACAGCCGTTCCCACGACGATCGGAGTGGAGCTGATTGAACTGGTGCGCAAAAACACCAACCTTAGTTACGAGCTGTCGCGGGTTGCCGTGGGCGTGGTCGTGGGACACCTGCAGAGCGCCCTGCCGACGGCAGCTTCTCACCTGGAGCAGGTGCTGCTGTCATTGGTGGAGAGTAAGGTTAGTAGCTAATTAGCTCACCCCTGGACTCATCTATAACGATATCTCTAACGATAACTATTCCAATAATTCAAGCAATAACTATAACTATACTGATAACTCTAACGATAACTATACCGATCACTATTACGATAACTACACCTAGAACTGTAACAATAACTATAACGATAGCTATACCTATAACTCTGATAACTATACCACACCTACCTGACATAGTATAGTTATGGTTACAGCTATTGTAATAGTTATCATTATAGGATAGTAAGTTAGCGGTGCTGCTGTCATTGGTGGAGAGTAAGGTCAGTAGCTCCTCCCTCACCTGTGCTCAGCCAGTAATGCGCCGGTGTCTCCTCAGGATCAGCGGACGGCGCTCCCGCTAGGACAGGTGTGTCACGACGAGCAGCGGCTGCAGGTGATCTTCGGGGATCTGGCGCGTCACCGTGACGACTCTCAGCAGCGCAGCTGGGCGCTGTACGAAGATCACGCGCTCATCGCATGTTACCTGGAGGAGTTACTGCAGATCCTGGTGAGACGCATTAATCTGCAGTTATGTAATATGATGAACCTCGACCCTTCAGAGCACGAGCGGTTTGCAGAATGGATATTTTAAATTCATACCATAATTCTGCGTGTTTCTTTCAGACTGACGCAGATCCTGAGGTGTGTAAGAAGATGTGTCGTGTGAACGAGTTCGAAGCGGTTCTGTCGCTGGTGTCGTACTATCAGATGGTGAGTCCCCTGCTGATGCATCATGGGAGATAATTAAGGCCCATTCACAAGATACCTATAACTGTAGCTATAGCAATAACTGTAACGATACCTATAATGATAACTATACCAATAACTCTTACGATAACTATACAGATAACTAACGATAACTATGTTGCTATACTGTAAATATAACTGTAACGATAACTATAATGATAATGTTGTGGCAAAAATTCATCTTAAACAAACATCACTGCGTAAGAGACACTCAGAGTCAAATTATATAAAATAGAAGTATTTATTCTTGCAAGAATAGGAGCAGTCTAATACACAGTTGTTACCCTGTGCAGAAGAGTGACACACCCCCAGACAGACTGAACTAGCTTTTATCTTAGTTTCAAGGCCTTCTTCCCCCCAGAGCCTTCCTCCCAGTAGTTTTCCATAGACGTCACTAGTTGGCCCACTAAGCTCCCCTGCACCAAATGGCCTTCTGACATCTAGGTCAGAGGTCCTTCTTCGTCTGTTCTCTGGAGTGTCTCCCCCTTCTGCCTCCCCAGGTACATAAACAGAATCTTCTCTCACTACAAGTGAGAGACACACATGTGACATTATTTGAATCATCTATATTTTACTAAAAATCAATGAATATCATTAAAATTGTCACCACAACTCCTCACTTTTTATCATTATGATTACCCATAATCACAATAATAAACAATAAGACAAATTTTAAGTCATATCATCACACTTATACTCTTCATCTCTGGTTTTCACTGACCACTCTCTTAAACATTTGTGAAATAACATTTGGAAAAGTAAAAAGCTTAGGCTGTTTTTGTGGGGATAGTCCCTTAAGTATTAGCAAGCAAGTAAAGACTTTATCTGCAGCCGGGCTGAATGAATAAGCACTGTTATTGCACTCCCGACCTAGGTCGGACCCTCAGTCACCTCAGTATAAACAAGAAATAGTGTATAGTTTAAGTAGGAAACACATCAATTTAACACCCTGGTTATCATTACACATCTTGAAACCCACATGGCATTTCAACAGGCTAAGAAATACGAAGAAATAAAAGTAGAATAAAATCCCTCATTTCGACCCCTCTCCTTGTACGTCAACACATAGCGGATAACCACAGCTTTTAACCTTCTGTTCATATCAAAAACATTCATAGAAATAAAGAAAAAGAAAAGGAAACATACACTTTAACACATGTCACAGTAGCTCCCACTACTTGTATCATCATATTTTGTTCATCCAATTGAACAGACTCCCAGCTTTAACCAGTCTCTGTACTGAGCTGGAAACACATTATAATGCATGGTAATTATAACAATATTGATAATCCTATCGCTGAAATTGGTAGTACAGTACCCCCAACCCCCCAAAGATTAACCAATCTTATCCATTTACCATCAGTCCACGCCCATTTCCATACATCGCCTCCATTTTCCTAACCATATTTTCTTAACTTTTAACTCGATTCAGCCAATGGTTTTACTTAGTAAGCTCTATTTAACACCATATTTAATAAAATCTATCCAGAAAAGGTTTTTTTTTTTTTTTATCCATTCTTTTAACCAATGTAGTTGTTCAAAATTAACTCTAATATTTCCATTACGGACACAATCAATATATTTTCTACATTTACAATCAAATCAATACCTAGTTTGATTCAATCAAACAAAATCATCACAAAAACAGATTCTTCTGTTAAACTTAAACCATCAGTTGTGTTGATCATCTCGTTCGCCCCACGGACGTTCCGTGTTCTTTTACCTTTAACTTTTAATTCAAACATGCTGTGGTTCTACTTAATAAGCTTCAACAATTATCCCTATAATTTACATTAATTAATAGATCTTCTCTTCCCAAAAACATTTTACTTAAATATTTCCTAATGAATAAGTAACCAATCAAATCTTTTGATCTAGTGTATATCAATACTAAGCCCTATTTTGATTTAATCGAATCAAATCCTCAAAATAATCACAAAACCACATTCTTAAACCATTAGTTGGTTCATATCCTCCTCCAGGCGTGTTGATCATCTCGTTCGCCCCATGGACTATGGGATGGTTGTGGCCGGTTGGTGTAGGTGAGAGGCTTGGACCCAGGTGTCACACTCTCCAACCATTTTCTGATCCTTATAAGGTTTTCCCTTAAATCACGACCGCACCCCCACTGGAGTGAACTGTCACCTGTGAATGGAGACCTTAAGTATTTTGTTAGTGACCGCTTGTCTTGCCGCTCGTCCCCTTTGGTGTGACCTGTGGAATCAACAACCTGAAACATTATCTCCGGATAATTTCTTGCTCACTTAATAGCACTCGGGGTCCTTTTACCCTGAAAAACACTCAACCCCTGTCCTCATGTCCACACAATATTTATACATTTGGAACAGAATTAGTTCTGTTTGATCCAATCCTTCCTGACATTCTGTAAAAGGAAAATTTTAAGTTATGCGCTGCGCAGGTGTAGCACCTTTCTGCCACACTAATAACCCAGGCCAGGACAGTTAGCCAAATTCATCCATAACCATTATTTTAGTGGGCACATTTTGCCCTGTCTCCCAATCCTGCATGCTCTCTGTAAAGAGAAACAGATTTCGAGGTTATTGTCAGATAGTAAAGTACGTAGTTTCTTTTGTCTACTGTTCTCCCGTGGCCTTCGATGCCCTGGCGTTTCCTGTTGAAACAATCTTTGTTATTGGTGTGTGCGGCACACTCACAGACATCCATTTTGTTAGGCAGAAAAAATGGCTTCTTTCAGGGCTTTTATCAAATTACCCCTAGTGTTCTCCCAACATTTTTTCAGCAAATGTGAACCCCTTAATAAACCATATTTGGCAATTGTTATACCATCTCCCTCTTGATGCACGACACAACTCGAGCATCAATTTAACATAACATTTAACATAGTGTTTTTTATAAAGTTTGCTATCAACACTAACCCAAATGTTGTCCTTCAGACAAATTTCCTCCAGACATCTTTCTCTGCCTCTGAAACAAAAATATTACATTCTTCACTTAAAGCCACAATCTCATCTTCTTATCGAAGTATTTGAAAGGCAACGGCCCTCAGTCTCACAGCGTATTCTGCTTTTCAGGCCTGTTGTTTGGTCTCTCAAGTCAGTCATCTACAAACATTTCCAAAGTCATCAATTTTCCCTATCATTTCAGGTCGTGCTGTGCAGACTTGGTCAATGTCAGTCAATCATTTCTCCCCCTTTGTTCACAATAATCATAAATGTGAGGGGCTCTCTTGATAATTTCATTTTGACTTAGCCAATATGTCACTTTGTTGTTTCCCTCAAATCTACAACATTTTCATTTATCTCAGCCCATGCCAGATGGTGATCTACAACTACACAATTCCAATTTAATGATCTTCAAATCTACATTATGTATGTCAAAAGTATTACTACCAGACAGAGCTTGATGGCCAATCAACTTAAAGCTTGTCCCATGTTCTGTATTGTCTCTTCATCAGAATTATTAGCTTCTTTAAAATTTGTCATTTGCCTTAACCCATCTGTAATGATAAACTCATTCCAGAGGTTAATGACGCAATATACACACCATTCAGGCGGAATATTAGTGCCCCAAACTAATACATACAAGACATAAAGTGCTGTCACCATCACACACACACACTCATACTAGACACACATATGTTAACTGCTCATTCTCAATGTTCACTTTTCTTTATATTATTGCTAAAAGATTTAAATTTTAAATAAGATTTTAAACTTCCCATTTTCCTGTAGCTTCTACCTAATTTTACATGGTATCTTAACCACTTTCAAAGCACGTCTGTTCATTATTCATTTGATTTTTAGACAAGTCAGCTGGGTTGTTTTGTTTCATTATCATTATTTTGCTTCAGCTTGCTCTAGCAGGCAGATAACAGAAAGACAGACAGTTACCATCCCTTCCTCCAACTCAGGCAGTCTCTCTCACTATAACAAATAATTTTTCCACCAGCCTCCTAAGGCTGTAACTTAGACAAAATTTGTATTCATTACAATAACCTTTGACCATTCACCTTTGTCATCCAGACTTTCCTTAAATCAAAAGCTGTCTTCATCTTTAGCCACCACCATGTCTAACGACCTTCAAGAGTTAAAACTATGTCATAGACCTATTAGTTCAAAATCAACACTATGATTTTCCTTGCCCATAAGGCAAACCAGTACATAAAAAGTTTTGCTACTGTCTCCACAACAGCTAATGGGAATCACTTCATGGCCTCAGCTGGCTCTTGAAAGCCCACTCCTGTTAGCCCTTTATCTATAATCTCCATCAGGGTGTTTTCCCCTGGCATATTTGCAGACGCTTGTCACAATAAAAAAAACAAGCCATACAACTAATGCGGTTTCTTCTGGCGAGTGGTATATATAGAGGAGCTTTGCTTTATTGGGGAGACATGCCGTGACTCGTCACCGCGTCATCTCCCCTTAACGGCATAAGTACGCTGCTGGCCTCACAGCTCCTGCTCAACCCTCATACCTGTCTCACATAACACACCTCCATTCAGGAGATGCCCAATGACTTTACGTGATCCACTCTGGCTTAGGTTGCCCCCTGTCTGGCCAAAGAAGGTCTTACCCGTCATCGAGATGGTCACTCGTGCCCACTGGTGACCGCTCTTTCCAATCACACAATCAGTTTTCTTCAACAGACCTCAGCTGTTTTCTGGAGCTTAGGAAAGGCACGTTCAAGAGTCACCAGGGCCATTCTGATTGCCTAATGGTAGTCACACAGGGAGACACGTCAATAACAACAGTATTTAATCACTTAAATCCATTAACTATCTTAAAAGCAGAAACCTAGCTGCTTAGATTATACTCAGTGAATTTAGATCACAACCGTACATTCAGTGTACTTCATCTGTAGCCGGAGCCATCGGTCCTGAATGGTGGAGACTAAATGAGACAAAGTTGTTACTGGTCCTAAAATACGCTAATCAAAATGTCACCTCTATCGTTTAAGGTCTGTATTATTATTTTAAAGACTTCTTTAAAGTCATTCAGTTTTACTTAAATCCATTTACAAATACAAATTGCCCTCTGAACGGCAATGATTTCTTTTAACCTCTCCATGTCTATGATTTTCAACTTAAACACTGTGCTTTACTTATGACACAGGCTCAGATAACAGCTTTTAGCTGACATTGAATCAGAGAGAGACTCTGAGGCATTCAGGACTGGTACACTGCATTTTCATAAAACTTTTAACATCAGACTTTATCTACCATATTTTAACTCTAGCCCAGCTTAAGGCATCTTTGCCAGAAATTACATGTGTTTCAAATAAACATATTATTTATATTTGTCTTTTGCCCACCTCAGGGAATTTAGACATTACAAATTTCCACTCAGATTGAGTCTCTGTCGCACTGGCTGTTTCAGCCACAGCACACATCAGATTTAGATAAGCGAACTGTTTCATTACAGCCAATAGCAGACTTATCTTTTGGAAGCAAAACATCAGCTTCTAGTTCTTTCATGGTCAACTTTTCAAGCTGTTTGTTTAATCAGATGCCTTTCAACACATTTTACATTTAGCAACTGTTAATTCAGTAGCCTACTGCTTCTGCTTATTTGTTCTTACATAAAAATAATTATTCTAGTTCTCAATAACGTTTCACATTTCTCAATCTCAATTTTAATTGTCAAGTTCTCAACCATAGTTTAATATTTGACTTAAGTTTTCTCTTGGAGTTTATCAATCTCCAATTAGGATTCACACTAATTTTGACAAGGCTTCTCTGCATCTTTTGCAGTTATTATAAATCATCTTTGAGATCTGTCTCTCTATATTACCTTTACATATTTTGCAACTCACATTTGTTGGAGTCACAAAAGGATTCACTTTAAGACTTCAATCTTTTGACCTTGTTTTTTTATCTCTTATTTCTCAGACCAAAAATTGTCACTGTCGTCATTTAAACACTGATCTATTTTCAACCCCACATTATTATCAGAAATGTGTCACGTGTTAAATGGTCCTGCTGACCACAATCAAGACACTCTCTGTCATCTGGTTGGTTCGTGTGTCAGCCTCAACTACAGCATCAGACACCTTGCAGTTTGATCACTGTGAGCTTCCAAAGGGCTTCAACTTAACTGCACACCCTTGAAGCAGTGTGTGTCCCATTCAGGAATGTAAACAGACCCACTGATAAGCAGTTCTCTGTATTCCTTTGACCATCCACCAATGGCGGATTCAATCACAATAGCCAACTCATACTCTTCATCATTATTATTGGCAGAACATAATTGCATGAGCAGCACAGAGAATGCTCAAAATATTCGAATTTGTTTTCTGTCTTTACCTTACTAATTTGGTATTATCATCAACAACACTAATTACAAGTACTGTTGCTGTTATCCCAGCTTATCTTTTACAAAACATCATCTGCAAATCTCTTCAAAATGAAATCTTCAGAGCAGAGCTGTTTACAGCATTTGCTCTCTTCTGTCTCACTATTTATTTATTTATTTATTTTCCCGGACTGTTCAGTTACTCTTCATAAAGTGTAACAATTTGTACATCATTATTTTCATTACAACTGGTTTGAAGCCTTTTCCCTTCCATCACATGGTCAGTCTGCAGATTCAACTTAATATTATCATTATTGTCTCAGTCTTATCTCTACTGTTTCTCCAAAACAGATTATATTACTCAGTCCGTAAATTACACAGACAACCATTATAGCTACTTGCTTCAATACCCTTATTTTCTTAACATTAATAAAATAAAGCAGATATATCAATCATTATTTTATCAAAATCTAGAATTGTTCCCCATTCTGCTTAAAACATTCTTCATATCATGTTAATCCCTGTCAATCATACAATGCCTTATTTTATTCTAAAACTTTTCATATCATTTAAACAGTTAATTTGACTTCCATAAATTCTGTCAGACCATGTCTATTTTCATCACATATAGTTTTCTACTATATTCCTTCTCAATCTTTCCCTACATGTCAGTTCCTTCTGCATCCTCTGTTCTACATGCTAATTCTTTCTTTTCTCTACATGCCAGTTCCTTCATTATCTAACCAGTACATGATTGTTTGCTAACAATCCCCACACACATATCTCACACACCAACCTTTTTGTTTTTCACTTCCCTCTTCCATCAAGTCTCACTTACAGCTCCCTCTATTTCACACAGACAGCCTTATTGCTTCTTCCTACTTCAATATCTAAAAACATACATTTCCCCCCATATTTTCCTAGTTCTACAGAAAACCGGTGTATCAAATTTGGCATGCTTACTCTGAGATTTTCCCATACTGGCTGTTTTCTGTTCCCTGTGGATTTCTCTTCAACGCGCGTTTTCTCTAATCTGTTTAGGCGTCCCCAACAGACCCGATTCTTTCTTTTAACCCAAATCGGTCGGGTTGCACTATTAGTGCCCTCCTAATTAAGGTTTACCAAAAACTGTTCTGGTTCCCCCTAATTAGCCTCAGTACCTAAAAACAATTTGCTCCGTCGTGGAACAAATCATTTTCAGGGTACCTATCTGTTTGAAATCTCTTGATCTGTTACAGTTCTCACTTAATCCCAGATTATTTATCTGCTTGAAATTTCTTGTTCTGTTACAGACCTCAATTAATCTCAGATCATTTTCCCTCGTATCTGTTTGAAATTTCTTGATCTATATAGATCTCAATTAATCTCAGATTACGTACCACAGAAACAGCCTTCAGCCAATATGGTTCAATTTCACTCTTCTCCCCAATTAAACTGAATTTAATTAACTTACCCAAAAGAAAATAAATTGAACTGTCTCTTACCAGAGATGCTTCTGTTGCCACCGGGTTCTTTCAATTGATTCCAGTGGAGTTTCTCCCGGCCCTGATAGCGGTCGGCCCCTCTCTCTGAAATTTACGAGGTAGAGCTGGAACTGCTCAGTCCAGGTGGCCAAACACCGTCCGCTCTCAGGTCCAGAAGGCACTTCCAAGGAATCCCACTATTCTGACACCAAACTGTTGTGGCAAAAATTCATCTTAAACAAACATCACTGCGTAAGAGACACTCAGAGTCAAATTATATAAAATAGAAGTATTTATTCTTGCAAGAATAGGAGCAGTCTAATACACAGTTGTTACCCTGTGCAGAAGAGTGACACACCCCCAGACAGACTGAACTAGCTTTTATCTTAGTTTCAAGGCCTTCTTCCCCCCAGAGCCTTCCTCCCAGTAGTTTTCCATAGACGTCACTAGTTGGCCCACTAAGCTCCCCTGCACCAAATGGCCTTCTGACATCTAGGTCAGAGGTCCTTCTTCGTCTGTTCTCTGGAGTGTCTCCCCCTTCTGCCTCCCCAGGTACATAAACAGAATCTTCTCTCACTACAAGTGAGAGACACACATGTGACATTATTTGAATCATCTATATTTTACTAAAAATCAATGAATATCATTAAAATTGCCACCACAATAACTATACCAATAACTCTTATGATAACTATAACAATAACTACACTTAGAACTGTAACAACTCTAACCCCCAATTTCCACCAACTGCGGAACGGTGGTCAATAGGTTTCCATTAAAGTCAATGTGTGTATTTTTACTGACTGCGGAACGGCTGCGCTCCGACTCCGTCCCAGCTCCGGCTACCGCAGCCCTCCGGAGCAGATACGCAGAGTTTCTATTTTTGCCGGATGCCGGAGAGCGCCGCAGGAAGTCGAGCACAGAAACAAAACATCTGGTAATTTTCAAAATAAAATACCCCGTGCTGACGGCGGATCGTATTTCCCTGCACTACACCTTGAAAACGTCATAATGGATGGAGATTTTGTTTTAAATACTTTTTCCATTTCCAACAAGAACAATAGTTAACTTTATTTACACAGCCTACTACTTTCCCAATAGATTCAAAAAGGAACCCAAAATAAACATTTAGCATTTTATAAGTCAATTATATAATTATAAATATTGTACTTACCCATGGTAGAATTGTTAAGTTATGTTTCTTTTACTGCGCATGTGCGAGGAGCACCTTTTATGGGTGAGCGCGTATTTCTTTTGGAGTTGTTGAGTCTGGCGTCCTATGAGAGGGAGCGCGGCTGTGTGCAATTGATGGAACAATAAAGAGTTTATTGTTCGATAACAGTTGTAGTTATTGAGTTAACATTGGTAGCAGAGGATGGCTGCTGCTGGGAATTACAAAATCCCCCACCGTTTGACGAGAAGACGGTTTATGAAAGTTGGAAAAATGAGATTGAAATTTGGAGACGTGTTACTGACCTGGAAAAGAAAAAACAAGCCTTGGCAGTTACTCTGTCACTAACGGGCAGAGCAAGGGACAGTGCTCTGGAAATTTCCGGGATTTGAATAATGACCCTGGAATGCAAACGCTCATAGCGAAATTGTACTCTGTATTTCTAAAAGAAGAAAAAGATCGGCAGTATGAGGCGTACACAGAGTTTGACCGGATCACTAGAGAGAGCGGTGTTTCTATGGTGGAATACATCGTCGAGTTCGAACGTCGATAAAACAGGCTACGTAAGTTCAAAATGGAGCTTCCTGATGCTGTACCAGCCTTTAAGTTACTCGATACTGCCGGACTTACTTTTAAAGATAAACAGTTAGCACTTACAGCTTGCTCTAGCGTTTCTTTCACTGATATGAAATCAGCCTTGAAAAGATTTTTTGGAGATAACGTTACTTCACCACGAGAGGGCGGCAGTGTACTGCAAAACACAGATAGTGACACTGCCTATTACACGAGATACTCCCCCCGAAAACGGGGACACAAGTCAAACACTACACAACAACCCCAAACCATAGCTCAAGGCACAAACCCTTTTGATGAATATGGAAGAAGAACAAAATGTGCAATTTGGATGTAAGACTGACAAAAGATGAAGGACTAAAAGATGACGTTGAAGAATCAATTTGTTTTCAAATGAATCTTTGTCTAACCCAGAAATTTTCATGGTGGAGGCTTTAGGACCAGCTGTGATTGACACAGCCTGTACAAGAACTGTGTGTGGAGAAAAATGGCTTGAAGATTACACAAGTGGACTGCCAAAGAGTGAGTTACTGAAAATAGTTGACAAACAAAGTGCAAGACCTTTCAGATTTGGTGATGGCAAGGTTGTTTATTCCACAAGGAAAGTTACCATTCCAGCAAGGATAGGACATACCAGATGCAAAATAGAGACGGAAGTTGTTCCTGCAGAAATACCAATACCAATGCTTTTAGGCAAGACTTCATTGAAAAGAGCAAGTGCAGCAAGTGGACATTGCACATGACAAAGCAACAATGTTTAAACAACCTGTTAAACTTGAACTAACATCTTCAGGACATTACTGTGTTAATTTGAGAGAAGACAGTCATCCAGATGAAAAGGAGACAAGTGAAAATGAAATTCTTGCTGTGACAGAAAACATGACAACAAAGAAAAGGAGACAGTCCTATTGAAACTACACAGACAATTTGGACATGCTTCAGCTGATAGACTGCAAAAATTACTGGCCTGCTTAGGTAATCACGATGATGAAAGCAACACAATTCTCAAGAACATTGTTAAAAACTGTGATGCATGTAGCAGATACAGCAAGCCAAAACATAAGCCTGTAGTGGGTTTGCCTATGGCATCAGCCTATAATGAGACTGTGGCTGTGGACTTATTGAGCTTGAGCCAGGAATATGGTATTTGCATGCTATTGACCATTTCACACGCTTCAGTGCAGGGAGTATCGTCACCACAAAGAACCCAAAAGAGATAGTGAAGCACTTCATTCACTGCTGGATAAGTGTTCATGGTCCCCCATGCAGATTGTTCAGTGATAATGGAGGTGAATTTAATAACGACAAAATGAAGGACATGGCTGGAAAGTTTAACATTGAAATCAAAACAACGGCAGCGTACAGTCCATGGAGCAATGGCCTTGTTGAAAGGCACAATCTGACTCTAACTGCAATTTTGCTGAAACTGAAGAGGGACAACAACTGTGACTGGAAGACAGCTCTAGATTGGGCACTAGTGGCAAAGAAATCCATGCGTAATGTGCATGGTTATAGTTCCTACCAGTTAGTGTTTGGGCAGAACCCAAATCTTCCCTCAGTCCTCACCAATAAGCCTCCAGCTCTGGAAACAAGTATGAGTAGTTGGATAGCTAAACAAATCACCAAACTACATGCAATGAGAATGCTCAGAGAGAATTAGAAGAGCCCTTCGTAAGCAACTGCGGTCCGTTGATGACAGATATGAAACAGGGGACAAAGTGTATTATAAGCGAGTAGATTGTAATGAGTGGAAAGGTCCAGGTGTGGTCATAGACCAAGATAGTGTGGTTGTATTTGTCAGGCATGGTGGAACCTATGTTCGGGTGCATCAGTCTAGACTAAGAAAGGTGGATGACCCACAAACAAACCTGGAGGAGACCGAAAAGGAACAAATGAAAACAGATGAAAATCCCACAATCACACCAGCAGCAGATCTTAGTGACACAGAAAGTGAAAATGATGAAATGACACCAGAAAATGATGAACCCCTTGATGCTGAAGACGTCAGTGAACCTTCTGCATCAGTGCTACCTGCAGGTGATAGTCTTTATCAATCCCACACGCCACAAACCTGCTCAGACTAGTGGCGAGAGGCTTTGAAGAAATGAACACTCAAGACCTTCCCAAGGACTCACCTACATGTGCCTCAGAGTCTCTTAAAATGATCATGGCAGTCATATGTCAAAATAAATGGCAGCTAAACTCCATGGACATTTAAAGCAGCCTTTTTACAAGGTAAAGAGTTAACCAGAGATATTTAAATTGCAGAAGTGCAGAACAAAGGAAGCATATGGAAGTTGAAAAAAATGTGTTTATGGCCTAACAGATGCTTCTTTATTCTGGTATAACTGAGTGAAGGACACCATGCAACAGTTAGGAGCTACAGCGTCGAAGGTAGATCCAGCAGTATTCTACTGGGTAGATGATTCCTGCAAGGTGATGGGGATTCTTGCGTCACATGTGGATGACTTTATTTGGGGTGGTACAGATGCATTCTCTATAAATATCATTCCTCAGTTGAAAGCTGCCTTTCAAGTCGGACGGGAAGAACGTGACAGTTTCAGCTACATTGGAATAGAAGTACATTCTAAGGGCGATGAAGTACAAGTACAACAAGGAACGTACATAAAAAATCTGCAACCCATCCCAGTGGACCCCACCAGAGCAACACAACATGACGCGTCATTGACAGATGTTGAGATGGACATGCTAAAATCAAAGATTGGACAAATATTGTGGGTTGCCAGGCAAAGCCGACCTGACATAATATATGACATATCCATATAGGGCTGGACGATATGGCCAAATTTTATATCACGATATATTTCTTAATTTCGGTCGATACGATATAATTCCAATATCGATATGAACAATATAAAAGCGTCAGAAAAACTGCCAAGAACGCCCATAACAGATATCTGTTCGTACAATCTTCTGAAAAATGAATTTGCCAAGTCTATGAAATCTGCTGGAGTCTTTCGCCACTGCACCATAACAAACTACACGAAGAAATGAAATAACCCATCATAACAATAATATTCTCTTCTCAATACCTGCTACAAGACTATGAAAGCATATGGGTAGCAATATTCAGTTTGAAGTGTAATATGCAAAATGACAATGTAATATGTAAAATGGCAATGCATATCTGTTTTTAAATTTACATTTGCCATTACATTTGTGCAACATTTGGTACACAAAATGGGGGAATTTTTTTTTCGATTTAAATCCCATTTCCTGCATTTACATACATTTAGGGACTATGGTGTTACAAAATCCAGGAAATGATTAAGTTGATTATAATGATAAATTCTGCCAAAAATAAAAGTAGGCTACTAAACTATGTATAACAAAAATATGTCTTACTTTTTTCAAGACTTGAGATAATCATTTTATAAAGTCAAAAATGTTCACCATTAATGTTTTGTGTGTAAATAAAACTGAAATATACAGAAATTGAATAAGGTTATCAAATAGTCTGAACTGCATAAATTATAAATTAAATATAGATTAATCCTTATTAAAGCTACACACGTTCTTTAGACAACATCAGTGAGTAATTTGCTCTGTTCCCCTTTGTTCTTTGGTTAACTTAACTGACAGACAGAATTGGCTGCTGTCCCTTTAAGATCTGTCGCTGATGAGAGGATCAAACGCATTTAATTTTCTCATTTGGGCTACTCTTAACTTTCATTTAAGATTTTATTTAGCTCATTTAGACTGTTCTTGTGAGGATACAATTGACAAAAAAGAAATTTTGGCATAAATGTGTGTGTTATTATTCAAGCGCTAAAGAAAGAGAACTGAATTCTGCGCGTCGTGTGCGTGTGTGTGCTCGCGTCAGGACATTCACAGGGAGCGATACCTGCTCATTAGAACTTTCGGTGAGCTATTTTTAGAGTGTGGACACGACGTTCCTGGCCGTGGACGCGCGCATCGGCACAGTCTATCTCCTGATCCTCGTCTGATGTGTTCCCGCTGCTAGTCGGACTTGGCAGTCACACTCCGGCACATTTTCAGCACGCTGAAACACCGAAACACCACTGAATTTATACCACTGAATTAGTCTTTCCTCTCTTATTAACTATTTCGTCTGCTTTCTCCTCACTTGTGGAAGCTCGTTCAGTCACATTTGCATTGTGGTCAGGGGCGCTCATTCTGTGGCTGAAACTTGCCGCGCTGGAGATCCGCTGCTCTGAGCAGTGGCTGCGTGTCTGTGGTGTACGTCATCAGGGAAGTAGCCAATTGTGTTCTGCTCTTTCTGACGGCTGCGCGCCTAACGTCAGTCAGTGACAAATGCTGATATTGAAATATCGAAAATGTGTTTAAAAATCATATCACCGTTATCGGAAAAAAAAATATCGCGATATATATTGATATTGAATTATTGTCCAGCCCTATATCCATATCCTATCTAACCCAAAGCATGCTACTGTTCAGACCCTGCATTGTGCAAATAAACTTATCAGAAAACTGAAATCAGAAGAAGTCATCTTGAGGTTCCAGTACTTAGGGGAAAACAGTTTTGTTAAATTGGTGGTGTACAGGGATTCTTCCGGACGGTGGCACACAGGGTGGACATTTCATCATGCTTATGGGGGAAAATGGAAAATGTTCACCTATATCTTGGCTGTTAAAACGGATCAAAAGAGTTGTACGGAGTACCTTAGCAGGAGAGACTTTGGCACTTGTTGACAGTGCAGTTTTCCTCGCTACACTATAGTCTGAGATTACCACTGGTGGCTGCTGATGCATCAATGTGCCTATTGTCTGTGTAATAGACAATCATTCCCTTCTCGATGCTCTCTAATCTACAAAATCTGTAACCGAAAAGAGACTGCGCCTTGAAATCATCAGTATGAAGGAGCTTATACACTCTGTAACTATACAGCAGATCCTGTGGTCAGCCACTAAAGAGCAGCTAGCGAACTGCTTGACAAAAAAGGGTGCATCTGCACTTGGCCTCCTGAAAGCTCTCAGCACAGGTGTTTGCTATCTTAAGCACGGAATGTTTTGTCAATGTCTAATCATTTAAACTGAAGTACTTAAGTTAACCTGTTATCCTGTTATAATAATAACAAATGCTTATGTTCTAAACTTGAAGTTTAAAAAAAAAAAAAAAAAAAAGGGAGATTGTTAAGTTATGTTTCTTTTACTGCGCATGTGTGAGGAGCACCTATATGGGTGAGCGCGTATTTCTTTTGGAGTTGTTCTGTCTGGCGTCCTATGAGAGGGAGCGCGGCTGTGTGCAATTGATGGAACAATAAAGAGTTTATTGTCCGATAACAGTTGTAGTTATTGAGTTAACAGAATCACAATAATCTCCACAAAAAAGGGAGATCAGGAGGTCAGCAAAGAGTGATTTCCCCTCTACTCCTCTGGATGGAAACAAACTGTTGCTGGTTTTGTGGTTAAGTTTATAGAAACTACATCCTGTTATATTGCGCAATCATACGTAAATTCGATTGATCCTCGTGACTTCAGCTGTCAGTCATGGCCACAGCCGTTACGCAACAAATCCGGATCTGGCGGAGCACGGAGCCGATCTGCAGCTGTCCCGCAGTTGGTGGAAATCCGGGATAACGATTATTAGAGTATATAGTAGGTATAGTTATCGTTACATCATTATAAGTATAGTTATTGTTATAGGTATAGTTATCGTAATGTGTAGTTGTTGTTATAGTTCTCGTTGCAGTTATAGTTGTTGTTATAGTTACTGTTACAGTTATACTTGTTGTTATAGTTATCGTTACAGTTATAGTTATTGTAATACGTATAGTTACTGTTACAGTTATAGTTATCGTTATACTTATCGTTATAGTTATAATTATCATTATATTTATTGTTATAGATATAGTCAGTGTTGGGAAAGTTCACTTTCTACACAAACTAATTCAAAGTTCAGTTCACAAATTTTCAAATGAACTAGTTCAGTTCATAGTTCATACTTCAAAATTTTGAAGTAGTTCATAGTTATTTTTTTCCTAATGTTGCTGCGAGCTATTATTTTTCAGAATTATTGCCACAGCCCATATAGAAACACAGACAGCAATTATTTTATCGGCGGGCAAAGTTTGCACAGAAATGTAAGAATTTTCCCATCCTCACGACCTTGTCATAAAACATAAAACTTGCCAGATTGGGTGTTTTTCCGCTACATATTAAGGCCTGTTTACAGTGTGTTTTAGCTGTGTTTTCGCCTGGAAGGCTCTATAGAAATCTGGCGCCCTATTGAACGAAGTTAAACTGAGAGCGTGCCGTTCACAGACACCAGAATGAACGAGTTCACAGTAACGTTCGTCAGGCAGTAATACAGTACGTTCAGTTCACGTTCGCCCAAAATATGAACGAGTTCATGAACGCGTTCAGGCAAAACACTGGGAATAGTTATCGCTATAGTTATTGTTTTAGTTATCGTTACATTTATTGTTATAGTAATTGTAATAGGTGTATTTATCCTTATATAATTTTATAGGAATAGTTATTAGTTATCGTTATCATTAAAGTTAGCATTACAGTTATTGTTACCGTTATCGTTATAGTTATCGTTACAGTAATCGTTTTAGTTATTGTTATTGGTATAGTTAGTGTTATCGACGTTGTTCCAGTTCTAGTTAAGGTTAGAGTGTTCTAGTTGTGGTGTGAGGGTCACTAACGCGTGATGTTCAGGAGAACCGCGTGTCGCTGCGGCTGCTGCTGCTGAAGGTGTTTGGAGCCATGTGTGGTTTAGACCCCGAACTGATCTCCACACTCCTCAACTCTGTGCTGACCATGGAGCTGGCGAGAGACCTGCAGACACACACACACGGTCAGTCTCACACACACTCACACACACGCTGCTACAGTTAAAGTAATGACGTCTCTGCTCGTCAGCTGATGTGTGTGTTGTGTGTGCAGAGCATGAGAAGATGTGCTACAGTGCACTGCTGATGGCCATGGTGTTCTCCACGGGCGAGCAGATCCCACTGCACCACTACGGTAAGAGACAGTGAGACGTGTGTGTGTGTGTGTGTGTGTGTGTGTGTGTGTGTGTGTGTGTGTGTGTGACGGTGTCTGTCTCTCTGTCTCAGAGCATCTGAACGCCGCATTCCTGCAGTTCTTGCTGGATGTGATTGAGGATGGTTTGCCTTCCGACGCCACAGAGCAGCTGCCAGATCTCTTCATCAACCTGATACTGGCCTTCAACCTCCACCTGAGCGGTACACAACACACACTACACAACACTACACACACACACACACACACACACACACACACACACACACACACACACACAACACACACAACACAACAACACATCTCTTCATCAACCTGATACTGGCCTTCAACCTCCACCTGAGCGGTACACAACACACACTACACAACACAAAACTACACACACACACACACACATACACACACTACGCAACAACACATCTCTTCATCAACCTGATACTGGCCTTCAACCTCCACCTGAGCGGTACACAACAAACACTACACAACACAACACTACACTACACACACACACACACACACACACACACACACACACACACACACAACACACACTACGCAACAACACATCTCTTCATCAACCTGATACTGGCCTTCAACCTCCACCTGAGCGGTACACAACAAACACTACACAACACAACACTACACTACACACACACACACATACACACACTACGCAACAACACATCTCTTCATCAACCTGATACTGGCCTTCAACCTCCACCTGAGCGGTACACAACACAACACAACACAACACTACACTACACGCACACATACACACACTACACAACAACACATCTCTTCATCAACCTGATACTGGCCTTCAACCTCCACCTGAGAGGTATAGTTATCGTTATAAGTATAGTTATCGTTACAGGTATAGTTATTGTTACAGTTATACAGTTATTGTTACAGGTATAGTTATTGTTACAGTTATACAGTTATCGTTATAGGTATAGTTATCGTTACAGTTATACAGTTATTGTTATAGGTATAGTTATTGTTACAGTTATACAGTTATCGTTATAGGTATAGTTATCGTTACAGTTATACAGTTATCGTTATAGGTATAGTTATTGTTACAGTTATACAGTTATCGTTATAGGTATAGTTATCGTTACAGTTATACAGTTATTGTTATAGGTATAGTTATCGTTACAGTTATACAGTTATCGTTATAGGTATAGTTCTCGTTACAGTTATACAGTTATTGTTATAGGTATAGTTATCGTTACAATTATACAGTTATTGTTATAGGTATAGTTATTGTTACAGTTATACAGTTATTGTTATAGGTTTAGTTATCGTTACAGTTAGCGTTATAGGTATAGTTATCGTTACAGTTATACAGTTATCGTTATAGGTTTAGTTATCGTTACAGTTATCGTTATAGGTATAGTTATCGTTACAGTTATACAGTTATCGTTATAGGTATAGTTATCGTTACAGTTATACAGTTATCGTTATAGGTATAGTTATCGTTACAGTTATACAGTTATCGTTATAGGTATAGTTATCGTTACAGTTATTGTTATAGGTATAGTTATCGTTACAGTTATACAGTTATCGTTATAGGTATAGTTATCGTTACAGTTATACAGTTATCGTTATAGGTATAGTTATCGTTACAGTTATACAGTTATTGTTATAGGTATAGTTATCGTTACAGTTATACAGTTATTGTTATAGGTATAGTTATCGTTACAGTTATACAGTTATTGCTATAGGTATAGTTATTGTTACAGTTATACAGTTATTGTTATAGGTATAGTTATCGTTACAGTTATACAGGTATAGTTATCGTTACAGTTATACAGTTATCGTTATAGGTATAGTTATCGTTACAGTTATACAGTTATCGTTATAGGTATAGTTATCGTTACAGTTATACAGTTATCGTTATAGGTATAGTTATCGTTAAAGTTATACAGTTAACGTTATAGGTATAGTTATCGTTACAGTTATCGTTATAGGTATAGTTATCGTTACAGTTATACAGTTAACGTTATAGGTATAGTTATCGTTACAGTTATACAGTTATCGTTATAGGTATAGTTATTGTTACAGTTATACAGTTATCGTTATAGGTATAGTTATTGTTACAGTTATACAGTTATTGTTATAGGTATAGTTATCGTTACAGTTATACAGTTATCGTTATAGGTATAGTTATCGTTACAGTTATACAGTTAACGTTATAGGTATAGTTATCGTTACAGTTATACAGTTATCGTTATAGGTATAGTTATCGTTACAGTTATACAGTTATCGTTATAGGTATAGTTATTGTTACAGTTATTGTTATAGGTATAGTTATCGTTACAGTTATACAGTTATCGTTATAGGTATAGTTATCGTTACAGTTATACAGTTATCGTTATAGGTATAGTTATCGTTACAGTTATACAGTTATTGTTATAGGTATAGTTCCCTTTCGAACGGTCACTTCGTATTGCGTAGCTATACGCAGTGGGGAAACTCCTTTTCCTCGATTTACTGAAGCCTTTATGTAAAGCGCATTTGCAGCTGCACAGCTAGAACATGAGCGTCTGGCTCGCTCATAGGCTGCGCTGCGGCAACTGCACATCCAATGGCGCAGGCGCCTCTGACGTGCAACCAATGAGATCACTCTGCGTCATACACGTCAGAGCCCGCCAAGGGGGCGTGACCTCAGTCTATAATAGTCCCCGAATTCGCCATTATAGCAGATTTTACTCCTTCAGCGACAAACTTCACGTCTCTGACCATTTATTGAGCCTTCGCCGTCGAACAAACCTTCAGCCTGAGCGAGCTACAGTTCAGCAGACTACACATCTCAACCGTGTTTCTCCTGACGCCGTCTCTCCTGTGGCTATCCGGCGATATCCTTTTCAATATCTGTTTATTATGTGTTTATATCTGTATCAGCGTTGTTCCATATGCCTCGTGTTATGCGAGGCCTACGAACACGCGAGCTGCATTTCATGCCTGGGACTCTACCACGCAGAGAATGCACTCTCTGTCGGCGGATGTGCGGCCTGCGCGTGCATGCCTATCTCCGTGCTGCGAACTCGGCTAACGTTAGCTCTCTCTCGAGACGGCGGCGCCGCATCACCCGCGCTCCCTTCTCCGGCCCTACTTCAGCCGAGGAAGAAGAAGCGCCGCAGCCAACGGCATCCAGAGAGCACGGACGTTTGTGAATGCACGCCGGCCACGTCCCCGCGTGCTTCACTCACTCCAGCTCAGTCATCTCCGGTCCCGTTCGAGGGAGATCAGCGCCCCCCCACCACCACGTGGCGGGCCTCGTCTCTTTCGGCGGACCCAGCGAGGCAGGACTAACTCCGACGCTGAAATGCTTCGGATCCTAACACAGGCCGTCGCGGACCTCGAGCTCGAGTGGAACTAGCCGTGCTAGCTGGCGCCGACCAGCAAAGCCCGCGAAACAGGCCTCTCAGCCCCGCCCTGCGGCTGACGCCGAACGCTTCCCGCCAAAGCCGTCCTAGCACGCAAAGGAAAGAGAGGGCACGTGTCCCGCGCTTGCCGGACCACCCTCAAAGAAGCCAGCAAAACTTCCCACAGCCCCCTGTACAGTTCAGGCGGCTGGGGATTTTATTATTGTAAACAGGCCCGCAGCAGTGAGCGCGTCTTTGCAAACAAACGCCGTTTTCACGGCGACCCAAATAAAGCACACGAGCACAACACATGGGTTTACGGTCCCCCTTCACTAGGCGGCCCCTCCCTTGTTGTAACACTGACTTCCCCACACGCAAATGCTTGTGCAGTCAGTCCAACATTCAATGTGTGCACAAATCACAATATATGGGTTCACGGTCCCCCTTCACTAGGCGGCCCCTCCCCTGTTTTAACACTGACTTCCCCACACGCAAATGCTTGTGCAGTCAGTCCAACATTCAATGTGTGCACAAATCACAATATATGGGTTCACGGTCCCCCTTCACTAGGCGGCCCCTCCCCTGTTTTAACACTGACTTCCCCACACGCAAATGCTTGTGCAGTCAGTCCAACATTCAATGTGTGCACAAATCACAATATATGGGTTCACGGTCCCCCTTCACTAGGCGGCCCCTCCCCTGTTGTAACACTGACTTCCCCACGCGCAAATGCTTGTACAGTCAGTCCAACACTCAATGTGTGCAAAAATCACAATATAAGGGCATCAGGTCCCCCTATGTTAGGCGGCCCGTCCCAATCAGTGTGTCAAGCCCTAGCCACACGGGTTATAGCCTGGCAAGCTATCCCCGATGTGTCGAGTTGAGTTATAAACGCTATAAAGCGAGGCAACTCGCTCCAATTCGCTCGCAGACCCCCAAAGTTTCAGGCGGTTCTCGAGACTTCGGTGAGAAGCAACGTGGGTCACATGCTTCGCACCGATGTACAGAATTCATTAGCAAAAGGGGTGATAGAATTAGTCCCCCCTGTGCTAAAACATACGGGTTTTTACAGCCGCTATTTTCTAATTCCGAAAAATGACGGCGGCCTCAGACCCACTCTAGATCTGAGACATTTGAACAAAGCTCTCATGAGACGGCCGTTCAAAATGTTATCTATCAGTTTCACAAGCACAACACATGGGTTCACGGTTCCCCTTCACTAGGCGGTCCCTCCCCTGTTGTAACACTGACTTCCCCACACGCAAATGCTTGTGCAGTCAGTCCAACATTCAATGTGTGCACAAATCACAATATATGGGTTCACGGTCCCCCTTCACTAGGTGGCCCCTCCCCCGTTGTAACACTGACTTCCCCACACGCAAATGCTTGTACAGTCAGTCCAATACTCAATGTGTGCACAAATCACAATATAAGGGTATCAGGTCCCCCTACGTTAGGCGACCAGCCCCAATCAGTGTGTCAAGCCCTAGCCACACGGGTTCTAGCCTGGCAAGCTATCCCCGATGTGTCGAGTTGGGTCATAAACACTATAAAGCGAGGTTACTCGCTCCAATTCGCTCGCAGACCCCCAGAATTTCAGGCGGTTCTCGAGACTTCGGTGAGAAGCAACGTGGGTCACGTGCTTCGCACCGAAGTACAAAATCGATTAGCAAAAGGGGCGATAGAATTAGTCCCCCCCGCGCTAAAAAATATGGGTTTTTACAGCCGCTATTTTCTGATTCCGAAAAAAGACGGCGGTCTCAGACCCATTCTAGATTTGAGACATTTGAACAAAGCTCTCATGAGACGGCCGTTCAAATTGTTAACTATCAAACATATCCTCGCGCAAGTGCGCCCGGGGGATTGGTTTGTCACAATGGATCTGAAAGATGCTTACTTTCACATTCAAATAAATCCTCGTCACAGGCCATTCTTGAGATTCGCCTTCGAGGGCCGGGCTTATCAATACACCGTTCTGCCGATCGGTCTATCGTTGGCACCCCGTACATTCACGAAGTGTATGGATGCAGCGCTTTCTCCTCTGAGATTTCAGGGAGTGCGCATGTTAAATTATCTCGACGACTGGCTGGTGGGGGCACAGTCGAGAATCGAGCTATTAGCTCACAGGGATTTGATTCTCGGCCATCTAAAATGCCTGGGTTTCACAATCAATGTTTCAAAAAGCAAACTAACCCCCAGCCAGAGCATGATCTTTCTGGGCACAGTTTTAGACTCGAGAGCTATGACAGCGTGACTCACACAGAGCGCGCGCTCTCGGTGCGAGCGCTTGCAGGCACTTTCAGATTGCGCGAGCGCGCGCCACTGAAGAAATTTCAGAAACTGCTTGGTCTCATGGCAGCAGCATCGCCAGTACTCCGCATGGGATTACTGCGCATGCGCCCGATGCAGCATCGGCTGAAACGCTGTGGGCCAACTCATGCATGGCAGTCAGGCAGCTTGCGCGTTATGGTGAATCACGGTTGTTTAAGAACCCTGATTCCCTGGCGGGCTCAGAACTGGCACCACGAGGGGGTGACAATGGGAACAATTTCCAGGAGGAAAGTGGTTCTTACAGATGCGTCCAACCTGGGTTGGGGAGCGCTGCACGAGGGCATGCCTGCATCCGGCCTCTGGTCGAGCACGGAGCAGAGCTTACATATCAACTGTCTGGAGATGAAAGCAGTTGGGTTGGCCCTGAAGGCATTTCTGTCGAACCTCAGAGGTCACTACGTCTTAGTCCGCACAGACAATACGTCAGTGGTGGCCTACATGAATCGCCAGGGGGGCATCAGGTCAGGGAACCTGCATGCGATGGCGAGAGACCTCCTCTATATGGGCACAAACCAACCTGAGCTCTCTGAGAGCAGCGCATATCCCGGGCGTCCAGAATGTGGGCGCGAATATGCTTTCATGGGACAACACTCCCCTCGGCGAGTGGTCCCTGAACCCACAGACGGTCAGTCTAATATGGAAGGTGTTTGGCGAGGCCGAAATCGACCTTTTCGCCTCGAGAATCAACACCCACTGCAAATTGTTCTTCTCAAAGAACAGGGACGCGCTGGCCCATGTCTGGCCCAACCGTCCCTTTTATGCCTCCCCCCCCCCCCCCGTCTCGATGATTCCACAAGTCATCAAACGGGTCAGAGAGAGCGGGTGCCCAGTCCTTCTGGTGGCCCCTCTCTGGAAAATCAGATCGTGGTTCCCGGAACTAGTTCAGTTATCGGACACAATCCCATGGCCTGTCCCACTGAGGAAAGACCTCCTCACACAGGTGAACGGGACATTGTGGCATCCGAGACCCGATTTATGGGCCCTTCATGTTTGGCCCCTCAACGGGTACCCAAGGACCTTCCTGAGAAGGTTTTAAGCACTATATCTGAAGCCAGGGCCCCGTCGACTCGGCGCCTGTATGCTTCAAAATGGTCAGGTTTTTCCAGCTGGTGCTCGAAAAATCAGGCTGACCCAGAGTCATGTGTGATATCAGTGGTTCGCTCATTCTTACAGGAGCTGCTGGACGCGGGTTGCTCCCCGTCCACGCTCAAAGTGTATGTGGCAGCCATAGCAGCACATCATGTTCTGACGGCTGGCCAGTCACTGGGAAGAAACGACCTGGTCGTAAGATTCCTGAAAGGTGCGAGAAGAATGAACCCCTCCAGGCCTCCGTCTGTGCCGCCTCTGGACCTCTCCACGGTCCTGGGGGCTCTGAAAGGTCCGCCTTTCGAACCGCTCCAATCGGTTGATCTAAAAACCCTCTCGCTGAAGACCGCTCTCCTTATGGCGTTGGCATCTATCAAACGAGTGGGAGATCTGCAGGCGCTCTCTGTGAGCCCTGCATGTTTGGAGTTGGGTCCAGATGACTCCAGAGTCATCCTCAAGCCCAGACATTGTTACGTTCCTAAAGTGCTCTCAACACTGTTCAGAGCACAGGTGGTGACATTATCAGCCCTCCCTCCTTCTGCAGAGGATGGAGAGGTTAATCTTCTCTGCCCTGTCTGAGCGCTGAGAATCTATCGGGAGCTTTCTGCGTCTTTTAGACAATCAGAACAGCTTTTTGTCTGCTTTGGTGGTAGATCCAAGGGGGATCCAGTCACTAAGCAAAGACTGTCTAGATGGATAGTGGATGCTATTTCTATGGCTTATACCGCAGCGGGTCAAGTTTGCCCTATAGGTATCAAGGCCCATACGACCAGAGGTATGTCTCGTCATGGGCTTGGTCATCTGGCATTCCCATTAGTGATATTTGTGATGCGGCCGGCTGGTCCTCGCCTTCCACATTTATGAGTTTCTATAATAGGGAAGTGCCTTCCCTGCAGGCGAAGGTGCTTTCGGTATGATTAAGACCCGTCGGTGGCTGGTCTTGTCATATATTACTGTGCACTATCACATTCACATATATATATAAAACCCGCTGCTGGCTGGTTGTATTCATGCATAAACCCGCTGTTGCCGGTTATATTTACATATATATAAAACCCGCTTTGGCCGGTTATATGACATATATAAAACCCGCTTTTGCCGGTTATATTCCATACATATATAAAACCTGCTTTGGCCGGTTATAATTTCATATATAAACCCACTTGACTGGTTATATGTTCATATACCAATAACCCCGACAGTGTCTGGGTTCATTGGTGTAATATGTTGGGTTATTTCTAACTGATGTGTACTATTTTAGACCTGACGGTGTTCGGTCTATTTATACATAATTATGCGGTTATGGCTTGTTCTGTATGCTCAGGGGCCTGAGTTGCAGTGGCAGCCAGTTACTCAGTGCGGCGTTTTGCATGGCGTCCCCACTGCGTATAGCTACGCAATACGAAGTGACCGTTCGAAAGGGAACTACTCGGTTACTCACGTAACCTCAGTTCCCTCAGTTAGGGAACGAGTATTGCGTAGCCAGCCGCACTATAGTAACATGGCAAGTTGTCGCTTCAGTCGTTAAACCTGCTATAATGGCGAATTCGGGGACTATTATAGACTGAGGTCACGCCCCCTTGGCGGGCTCTGACGTGTATGACGCAGAGTGATCTCATTGGTTGCACGTCAGAGGCGCCTGCGCCATTGGATGTGCAGTTGCCGCAGCGCAGCCTATGAGCGAGCCAGACGCTCATGTTCTAGCTGTGCAGCTGCAAATGCGCTTTACATAAAGGCTTCAGTAAATCGAGGAAAAGGAGTTTCCCCACTGCGTATAGCTACGCAATACTCGTTCCCTAACTCAGGGAACTGAGGTTACGTGAGTAACCGAGTAGTTATCGTTACAGTTATACAGTTATTGTTATAGGTATAGTTATCGTTACAGTTATACAGTTATTGCTATAGGTATAGTTATTGTTACAGTTATACAGTTATTGTTATAGGTATAGTTATCGTTACAGTTATACAGGTATAGTTATAGTTACAGTTATACAGTTATCGTTATAGGTATAGTTATCGTTACAGTTATACAGTTATCGTTATAGGTATAGTTATCGTTACAGTTATACAGTTATCGTTATAGGTATAGTTATCGTTACAGTTATACAGTTATTGTTATAGGTATAGTTATCGTTAAAGTTATACAGTTAACGTTATAGGTATAGTTATCGTTACAGTTATACAGTTATCGTTATAGGTATAGTTATCGTTACAGTTATACAGTTAACGTTATAGGTATAGTTATCGTTACAGTTATACAGTTATCGTTATAGGTATAGTTATTGTTACAGTTATACAGTTATCGTTATAGGTATAGTTATTGTTACAGTTATACAGTTATTGTTATAGGTATAGTTATCGTTACAGTTATACAGTTATCGTTATAGGTATAGTTATCGTTACAGTTATACAGTTATCGTTATAGGTATAGTTATTGTTACAGTTATACAGTTATTGTTATAGGTATAGTTATCGTTACAGTTATACAGTTATCGTTATAGGTATAGTTATCGTTACAGTTATACAGTTATCGTTATAGGTATGGTTATCGTTACAGTTATACAGTTATCGTTATAGGTATAGTTATTGTTACAGTTATACAGTTATGGTTATAGGTATAGTTATTGTTACAGTTATACAGTTATGGTTATAGGTATAGTTATCGTTACAGTTATACAGTTATGGTTATAGGTATAGTTATTGTTACAGTTATACAGTTATGGTTATAGGTATAGTTATCGTTACAGTTATACAGTTATTGTTATAGGTATAGTTATCGTTACAGTTATACAGTTATCGTTATAGGTATAGTTATCGTTACAGTTATACAGTTATTGTTATAGGTATAGTTATCGTTACAGTTATACAGTTATTGTTATAGGTATAGTTATTGTTACAGTTATACAGTTATGGTTATAGGTATAGTTATCGTTACAGTTATACAGTTATTGTTATAGGTATAGTTATCGTTACAGTTATACAGTTATCGTTATAGGTATAGTTATCGTTACAGTTATACAGTTATCGTTATAGGTATAGTTATCGTTACAGTTATACAGTTATTGTTATAGGTATAGTTATCGTTACAGTTATACAGTTATTGTTATAGGTATAGTTATTGTTACAGTTATACAGTTATGGTTATAGGTATAGTTATTGTTACAGTTATACAGTTATTGTTATAGGTATAGTTATCGTTACAGTTATACAGTTATTGTTATAGGTATAGTTATCGTTACAGTTATACAGTTATCGTTATAGGTATAGTTATCGTTACAGTTATACAGTTATCGTTATAGGTATAGTTATTGTTACAGTTATACAGTTATGGTTATAGGTATAGTTATTGTTACAGTTATACAGTTATTGTTATAGGTATAGTTATTGTTACAGTTATACAGTTATTGTTATAGGTATAGTTATTGTTACAGTTATACAGTTATGGTTATAGGTATAGTTATCGTTACAGTTATACAGTTATCGTTATAGGTATAGTTATTGTTACAGTTATACAGTTATGGTTATAGGTATAGTTATCGTTACAGTTATACAGTTATTGTTATAGGTATAGTTATCGTTACAGTTATACAGTTATCGTTATAGGTATAGTTATCGTTACAGTTATACAGTTATCGTTATAGGTATAGTTATCGTTACAGTTATACAGTTATCGTTATAGGTTTAGTTATCGTTACAGTTATACAGTTATCGTTATAGGTTTAGTTATCGTTACCGTTATACAGTTATCGTTATAGGTATAGTTATCGTTACAGTTATACATTTATCGTTATAGGTATAGTTATCGTTACAGTTATACAGTTAACGTTATAGGTATAGTTATCGTTACAGTTATACAGTTATTGTTATAGGTATAGTTATCGTTACAGTTATACAGTTATCGTTATAGGTATAGTTATCGTTACAGTTATACAGTTATCGTTATAGGTATAGTTATCGTTACAGTTATTGTTATAGGTATAGTTATACAGTTATCGTTAAAGGTATAGTTATCGTTACAGTTATTGTTAGGTATAGTTATCATTACAGTTATACAGTTATAGTTATAGGTATAGTTATCATTACAGTTATACAGTTATCGTTATAGGTATAGTTATCGTTACAGTTATACAGTTATCGTTATAGGTATAGTTATCGTTACAGTTATAGTTATCGTTACAGTAATACAGTTATGGGTTTAGTTATAGGTTTAGTTATCGTTACAGTAATACAGTTATGGGTTTAGTTATAGGTTTAGTTATCGTTATTAGTATAATTATTGTTACAGTTATCGTTACAGTTATACAGTTATTGTTATAGGTATAGTTATCGTTACAGTTATACAGTTAACGTTATAGGTATAGTTATCGTTACAGTTATACAGTTATTGCTATAGGTATAGTTATCGTTACAGTTATACAGTTATACAGTTATTGTTATAGGTATAGTTATCGTTACAGTTATAGTTATCGTTACAGTAATACAGTTATGGTTTAGTTATAGGTTTAGTTATCGTTACAGTAATACAGTTATGGGTTTAGTTATAGGTTTAGTTATCGTTATTAGTATAATTATTGTTACAGTTATCGTTACAGTTATACAGTTATTGTTATAGGTATAGTTATCGTTACAGTTATACAGTTATCGTTATAGGTATAGTTATCGTTACAGTTATACAGTTATTGTTATAGGTATAGTTATCGTTACAGTTATACAGTTATACAGTTATTGTTATAGGTATAGTTATTGTTACAGTTATACAGTTATTGTTATAGGTATAGTTATCGTTACAGTTTTAGAGTTATTGTTATAGGTTTAGTTATCGTTACAGTTATACAGTTATTGTTATAGGTATAGTTATCGTTAAAGTTATACAGTTAACGTTATAGGTATAGTTATCGTTACAGTTATACAGTTATCGTTATAGGTATAGTTATCGTTACAGTTATACAGTTAACGTTATAGGTATAGTTATCGTTACAGTTATACAGTTATCGTTATAGGTATAGTTATTGTTACAGTTATACAGTTATCGTTATAGGTATAGTTTTTGTTACAGTTATACAGTTATTGTTATAGGTATAGTTATCGTTACAGTTATACAGTTATCGTTATTGGTATAGTTATCGTTACAGTTATACAGTTATTGTTATAGGTATAGTTATCGTTACAGTTATACAGTTATTGTTATAGGTATAGTTTTCGTTACAGTTATACAGTTTTTGTTATAGGTATGGTTATCGTTACAGTTATACAGTTATTGTTATAGGTATAGTTATCGTTACAGTTATACAGTTATCGTTATAGGTATAGTTATCGTTACAGTTATACAGTTATTGTTATAGGTATAGTTATCGTTACAGTTATACAGTTATCGTTATAGGTTTAGTTATCGTTACAGTTATACAGTTATCGTTATAGGTATAGTTATCGTTACAGATATACAGTTATTGTTATAGGTATAGTTATCGTTACAGTTATACAGTTATTGTTATAGGTATGGTTATCGTTACAGTTATACAGTTATTGTTATAGGTATAGTTTTCGTTACAGTTATACAGTTATTGTTATAGGTATGGTTATCGTTACAGTTATACAGTTATTGTTATAGGTATAGTTATCGTTACAGTTATACAGTTATTGTTATAGGTATAGTTATAGTTATAGGTATAGTTATCGTTACAGTTATACAGTTATCGTTATAGGTATAGTTTTCGTTACAGTTATACAGTTATTGTTATAGGTATAGTTATCGTTATCGTTACAGTTATACAGTTATTGTTATAGGTATAGCTATCGTTACAGTTATACAGTTATCGTTATAGGTATAGTTATCGTTACAGTTATTGTTATCGTTACAGTTATACAGTTATCGTTATAGGTATAGTTATCGTTACAGTTATACAGTTATCGTTATAGGTATAGTTATAGTTATAGGTATAGTTATCGTTACAGTTATACAGTTATCGTTATAGGTATAGTTATCGTTACAGTTATACAGTTATTGTTATAGGTATAGTTATAGTTATAGGTATAGTTATCGTTACAGTTATACAGTTATACAGTTATCGTTATAGGTATAGTTATCGTTACAGTTATACAGTTATTGTTATAGGTATAGTTATCGTTACAGTTATACAGTTATTGTTATAGGTATAGTTATCGTTACAGTTATACAGTTATTGTTATAGGTATAGTTATCGTTACAGTTATACAGTTATCGTTATAGGTATAGTTATCGTTACAGTTATTGTTATTGTTACAGTTATACAGTTATCGTTATAGGTATAGTTATCGTTACAGTTATACAGTTATCGTTATAGGTATAGTTATCGTTACAGTTATACAGTTATTGTTATAGGTATAGTTATCGTTACAGTTATACAGTTATTGTTATAGGTATAGTTATCGTTACAGTTATACAGTTATTGTTATAGGTATAGTTTTCGTTACAGTTATACAGTTATTGTTATAGGTATAGTTATCGTTACAGTTATACAGTTACAGTTATACAGTTATTGTTATAGGTATAGTTATCGTTACAGTTATACAGTTATTGTTATAGGTATAGTTTTCGTTACAGTTATACAGTTATTGTTATAGGTATGGTTATCGTTACTGTTATACAGTTATTGTTATTGGTATAGTTATCGTTACAGTTATACAGTTATTGTTACAGTTATACAGTTATTGTTATAGTTATCGTTACAGTTATACAGTTATTGTTATTGGTATAGTTATCGTTACAGTTATACAGTTATTGTTATAGGTATAGTTATCGTTACAGTTATACAGTTATTGTTATAGGTATAGTTATCGTTACAGTTATACAGTTATTGTTATAGGTATAGTTTTCGTTACAGTTATACAGTTATTGTTATAGGTATGGTTATCGTTACAGTTATACAGTTATTGTTATAGGTATAGTTATCGTTACAGTTATACAGTTATTGTTATAGGTATAGTTATCGTTACAGTTATACAGTTATTGTTATAGGTATAGTTATCGTTACAGTTATACAGTTATTGTTATAGGTATAGTTATCGTTACAGTTATACAGTTATCGTTATAGGTATAGTTATCGTTACAGTTATACAGTTATTGTTATAGGTATAGTTATCGTTACAGTTATACAGTTATCGTTATAGGTATAGTTATCGTTACAGTTATACAGTTATAGTTATAGGTATAGTTATCGTTACAGATATACAGTTATTGTTATAGGTATAGTTATCGTTACAGTTATACAGTTATAGTTATAGGTATAGTTATCGTTACAGATATACAGTTATTGTTATAGGTATAGTTATCGTTACAGTTATACAGTTATAGTTATAGGTATAGTTATCGTTACAGTTATACAGTTATCTTTATAGGTATAGTTATCGTTACAGTTATACAGTTATTGTTATAGGTATAGTTATCGTTACAGTTATACAGTTATTGTTATAGGTCTAGTTATCGTTACAGTTATACAGTTATTGTTATAGGTATAGCTATTGTTACAGTTATACAGTTATCGTTATAGGTATAGTTATCGTTACAGTTATTGTTATCGTTACAGTTATACAGTTATCGTTATAGGTATAGTTATCGTTACAGTTATACAGTTATTGTTATAGGTATAGTTATAGGTATAGTTATCGTTACAGTTATTGTTATCGTTACAGTTATTGTTATAGGTATAGTTATCGTTACAGTTATTGTTATAGGTATAGTTATCGTTACAGTTATAAAGTTATCGTTATTGCTTAAGTTATCGTTATTAGTATAATTATTGTTACAGTTATTGTTACAGTTATACAGTTATCGTTATAGGTTTAGTTATCGTTACAGTTATCGTTATTGAAATAGTTTTCGTTATTGTTACAGTTATACAGTTATACAGTTATTGTTATAGGTATAGTTATCGTTACAGTTATACAGTTATCGTTATAGGTATAGTTATCGTTACAGTTATACAGTTATTGTTATAGGTATAGTTATCGTTAAAGTTATACAGTTATTGTTATAGGTATAGTTATCGTTACAATTATACAGTTATTGTTATAGGTATAGTTATCGTTACAGTTATACAGTTATCGTTATAGGTATAGTTATCGTTACAGTTATACAGTTATTGTTATAGGTATAGCTATTGTTACAGTTATACAGTTATCGTTATAGGTATAGTTATCGTTACAGTTATTGTTATCGTTACAGTTATACAGTTATCGTTACAGTTATTGTTATCGTTACAGTTATACAGTTATCGTTATAGGTATAGTTATTGTTACAGTTATACAGTTATCGTTATAGGTATAGTTATCGTTACAGTTATACAGTTATCGTTATAGGTATAGTTATCGTTACAGTTATACAGTTATTGTTATAGGTATAGTTATCGTTACAGTTATACAGTTATCGTTATAGGTATAGTCATCATTACAGTTATACAGTTATCGTTATAGGTATAGTCATCATTACAGTTATACAGTTATCGTTATAGGTATAGTCATCATTACAGTTATACAGTTATTGTTATAGGTATAGTCATCATTACAGTTATACAGTTATCGTTATAGGTATAGTTATCGTTATAGTTATCATTACAGTTATACAGTTATGGGTTTAAGTTATAGGTTTAGTTATCGTTATTAGTATAATTATTGTTACAGTTATCGTTACAGTTATACAGTTATCGCTATAGGTTTAGTTATCGTTATCAGTATAATTATTGTTACAGTTATCGTTATTGAATATAGTTATTGTTACAAAACAACACAAAACCTTCCCTTACAATTAGTGTCAATGTGTAAGTTACTTTTTATCTTTTATTGTTATTAACGACTCGTCGCCTGTATTTGTGGTTGCTGCCCCTGCAGATCCGGAGACTAACATGGTGATGCAGGCACTGATCAAGAGACGCAATGTGAAGATTCTCACAGAGAAACTCTCATTACTGCTCAACAGAGGAGGTGAGACACACACACACACACACACAAACACTCACACTCACACTCAAACACTCACACTTTTGTTGTTGAGAGGAAAGCTCAGCACATTTACATATTCATCTAAGTGTATGTTTGTGTGTGTGTGTGTGTGTGTGTCTGTGTCTGTGTGTGTGTGTGTGTGTGTGTGTGTGTGTGTGTGTGTGTGTGTGTGTGTGTGTGTGTGTTTGTGTTTGTGCAGAGGACCCAGTCTGTGTGTTCACACACTCTCCTCCAGCGCCTCACGCTGTGCTGAAGTTCCTGCAGGACGTGTTTTCCAGCCGCGACACGTCAGATATCTTCTACCGCTCGGACCTGATGGTGATGATCGACGTCTCAGTGAGGCAGATCTCAGACCTGTCGCCTGGAGACCGAGTGAGTCATGTGACCTGTGCTGCGAGCGAGTCATGTGACTGCGCTGTGAGGGTCATGTGACGCGTGTCTCTCTCTCCTCAGATGCGGATGGAGTATCTGTCTCTGATGCTCAACATCATGCGCTCCACTGATTACCTGGAGCACCGGCACCGGCTGACGGACCTGCGCGCGGCGCTGCAGAGGATCCTGGGAGAGGAGGATTGTGGGAAGGATCCGGGAGCCAGCGGACAGATGGACAGACTCATCGTGCAGCAGATCTACCAGGAGTTTCCTCACATCAATCAGTGTTAAACTGCTAAACCTTCACTAAACGCTCATCACGTGTTCGTATCATTCAGTTCTATTAGTGACCTTTGACCCTATGATCAATAACGCTAACCCTCTAACGAGAGCCCTCACTATACTCACCGCTTCGTGGAATATGAGTTTACAGTATTAATACATTAATCTGTGTGTTTCACTGCTAAATGATCTATTTTTTCTCTTTTGGGTTTTTGTTCAGAAGGGAAACGTAACATAATATATTTTCTTAACGTTGAAAGGCTAATAAAATGCTGCTATCCTCCTAATGCACCTGAATTATGTGTCTGTGATTCTTTTAAACCTAAGTATTGTATGGAAGCCATTTTATCCACATAAGAAAAAAATATGCTTTTGTGTGTCTAAATTCTGACCAAAAAAAAAGTCTAAATGATGACATGCCAAGTCATTTTTGAGATGCAAAGTCGAAAGGATTACATTTAACAGCGGCAACAATAATCTATACATTAATAAAAAGGACAAACTTTTGATAGATCTTTAAATAAAAATACAAAGTATTTTATTGTGTGTATTATTATTTATGTATATTATAACTGAAAAGTTAATTAAAATAATTCAAAATAACATAATAATAATTAACATTTATTAAACTGCTGCTGTCCTAATGCACCTGAAATATGTGTCTGTGTGTTTTTTTTAAACCTATAATATTGTATGGAAGACATTTTATCCACATAAGAAAACAATAATGCTTTTGTATATCTAAATGATGACATATTAAGTTATCTATGAGATGAAATGTTTTGATGTAAAAAGTCAAATGTATGACATACCAATTCATTTATGAGATGCAAAGTCGAAATTTTATTAGAGCCGCTTCTGTGATGATTTAGCAGCGGTCTGAACAATCATTTATATGAATAATGGCAAGGACAAACTTTTGATAGATCTCTAATTAAAAATACAAAATATATAGTTATATATACAAGTGAAGAGTTATAGTTATTGTGCGAATTATGATCTGCTAAGCTCCGCCCGTTCCAGTGCTGCGGTCCGTCGGTGAAATAGTTCCGGGTGTGTGTGTGTGTATATGTGTGAGAGAATGTGTGTGAAAGGTCGGGGTTGAGACTCACCGCTGAAAACACCTGTCTATCTGTCATTAGTCTGTCATTGCGTTTCTCTCAGACAGACACATTAATTCCTCTCTGATTCCCGGACCGAGGCCATGTCGAAGCCGCAGCCCATCAGCCCGATGAAGAACTTCTTCGCCGGCGGGTTCGGGGGAGTTTGCTTAGTGTTCGCTGGACACCCTCTGGACACCATCAAAGTAACAACATTCATTATTATTCAGCTCATTTTCATTATTAGTTTGTTTAGTGTTCGCTGGATATTATCAAGGCCAAGAATAAGTCCTTGCTCTCATTATATTTGATAAGTGGTTCATATAGGTTTATTTTAGGGATATAGTAGTCATCTGTAAATCTATTTCTGTTTTATGTTAAATGTGGTCTGAAGAATCTATAGAGAATTTTGGAAAAATTGAGGCTGGAAAATAATGGAATTTTGTAGAGGAACACATATAGGAAGCCTAATATATACGTTGTGTGTATAGTGTTGTTTGAGATAACCCCTGGATTTGTGACCTTTGACCTGGATCTGTTTGTGTGGTCAGTAGGGTCTTATTGAACTGTGTATTGTCATGTGATCATGCACAGGTGCGACTGCAGACGCAGCCCAAACCCCGTCCAGGTGAATCTGCACTTTACAGGGGGACGTTCGACTGCTGCAAGAAAACCCTGGCGAAAGAGGTGCGTCTGTCTCACTGCACCTGTCTCACTGCGTCTGTCTCACTGTACCTGTCTCACTGTGTCTGTCTTACTGTGTCTGTCTCACTGTGTCTGTCTCACTGCGTCTGTCTCACTGCGTCTGTCTCACTGCGTCTGTCTCACCGTGTCTGTCTCACAGCGTCTGTCTCACTGCGTCTGTCTCACTGCGTCTGTCTCACTGCGTCTGTCTCACTGTGTCTGTCTCACCGTGTCTGTCTCACCGCACCTGTCTTACTGTGTCTGTCTCACTGCGTCTGTCTCACTGCACCTGTCTTACTGTGTCTGTCTCACTGCACCGGTCTCACTGCGTCGGTCTCACCGCGTCTGTCTCACCGCGTCTGTCTCACTGCACCTGTCTCACTGTGTCTGTCTTACTGTGTCTGTCTCACTGCGTCTGTCTCACTGCGTCTGTCTCACCGTGTCTGTCTCACCGCACCTGTCTTACTTTGTCTGTCTCACTGCGTCTGTCTCACTGCGTCTGTCTCACTGCACCTGTCTTACTGTGTCTGTCTCACTGCACCGGTCTCACTGCACCGGTCTCACTGCGTCGGTCTCACTGCGTCGGTCTCACTGCGTCGGTCTCACTGCGTCGGTCTCACTGCGTCTGTCTCACCGCGTCTGTCTCACTGCACCTGTCTCACTGCGTCTGTCTCACTGTGTCTGTCTCACTGCGTCTGCCTCACTGCATCTGTCTCACTGCGTGTGCCTCACTGCGTCTGTCTCACTGCGCCTGTCTCACTGCATCTGTCTCACTGCGTCTGTCTCACTGCGTCTGTCTCACTGCGACTATCTCACTGCGTCTGTCTCACTGCATCTGTCTCACTTCGTCTGCCTCAAAGAGAATGTCTCACTTTGTCTGCCTCACTGTGTCTGCCTCACTGCGCCTGTCTCACTGCGCCTGTCTCACTGCGTCTGCCTCTCTGCGTCTGTCTCACTGCGTCTGTCTCGATGCGTCTGTTTCACTGCGTCTGCCTCAAAGAGAATGTCTTAATGCATCTGTCTCACTGCATCTGTCTCACTGCATCTGTCTCACTTCGTCTGCCTCAAAGAGAATGTCTTAATGCATCTGTCTCACTGCGTCTGTCTCACCGCATCTGTCTCACTGCGTCTGCCTCAAAGAGAATGTCTCACTTTGTCTGCCTCACTGTGTCTGCCTCACTGTGTCTGCCTCACTGCGCCTGTCTCACTGCGTCTGCCTCTCTGCGTCTGTCTCACTGCGTCTGCCTCACTGCATCTGTCTCACTGCGCCTGCCTCACTGCATCTGTCTCACTGCGTCTGCCTCACTGCGTCTGCCTCACTGCGTCTGTCTCACCGCGTCTGTCTCACCGCGTCTGTCTCACCGCGTCTGTCTCACCGCGTCTGTCTCACCGCGTCTGTCTCACCGCGTCTGTCTCACTGCATCTGTCTCACTGCGTCTGCCTCAAAGAGAATGTCTCACTGCGTCTGTCTCACTGCGTCTGTCTCACTGCGTCTGCCTCAAAGAGAATGTCTCACTGCGTCTGTCTCACTGCGTCTGTCTCACTGCGTCTGCCTCACTGCGTCTGTCTCACTGCGTCTGTCTCACTGCGTCTGTCTCACTGCGTCTGCCTCACTGCGTCTGTCTCACTGCGTCTGCCTCACTGCGTCTGTCTCACTGCGTCTGTCTCACTGCGTCTGTCTCACTGCGTCTGTCTCACTGCGTCTGCCTCAAAGATAATGTCTTAATGCGTCTGTCTCACTGCGTTCGTCTCACTGCGTCTGCCTCACTGCGTCTGTCTCACTGCGTCTGTCTCACTGCGTCTGTCTCACTGCGTCTGTCTCACTGCGTCTGTCTCACTGCGTCTGCCTCAAAGATAATGTCTTAATGCGTCTGTCTCACTGCGTTCGTCTCACTGCGTCTGCCTCACTGCGTTTGTCTCACAGAGAACGTCTCAATGCATCTGTCTCACTGCATCACAGCTGTTTGGTGATGATACCTGTCTGTCTCACTGCACCTGTCTGTGTCTCTCAGGGTCTGCGAGGGCTCTATAAGGGCATGGCGGCCCCCATCATCGGAGTCACGCCCATGTTTGCCGTCTGCTTCTTCGGATTCGGCCTCGGGAAGAAGCTTCAGCAGAAAACACCAGACGACGCTCTGACGTGAGGCGCTGATGATGATCAGATTAATTCAGTTATTATCCTTTTGATTTGGGGTGAAGTAAATGAAAGCCATTTCTGCCAAATTAGAAACAAAATCATGCATGAAATTCAAAAGTAAAAATTTTGAGATAAAAGGTCATAATTATGAGATAAATTGTGTGTGGTGTGTATCTGTTTGTTTGTGTGTGTGTGTGTGTGTGTCAGGTATCCGCAGCTGTTCGCGGCCGGTATGCTCTCAGGTGTTTTCACCACGGCCATCATGGCTCCAGGAGAGAGAATCAAATGCCTCCTGCAGGTGAGAGACACACATGTGTTTCACTATTCCACATGTGAACCGTGTGTGTGTGTATGACGAGTGTGTGTGTGCGCAGATCCAGGCGGCGACTGGAGAGGTGAAGTACTCGGGGCCGATGGACTGTGTGAAACAACTCTACAGAGAGAACGGCATCCGTAGCATCTATAAAGGAACGGCTCTGACACTCATGAGAGGTAAAACACTGTTTATTCCCGTTACTCGTGACTCACGTTACAGTTTATCCACGTTTTCTATATTTAAATTTCGTTTTTATTTATTTAAATCTAGCCTACTTTGTCAGTGAGAAAAATATTATAAGACTACCTTATTAAAAATATTGCTTAAGTTAAAAGACGTGTGTGTGTGTTTTATATCACTAGCGCAGTGTCCTTTCTCGGAGCATATATGCCCTGCATGCGTGAGGCGCGCCGTTTCTTTATTTAAATATACCCTACTTTGTCAGTAATTTGTTAGTGAGAAGAATATTAGACTACCTTATTAAAAATATTGCTTAAGTTAACAGACCTGTGTGTGTTTTATATCACTAGTGCAGTGTCCATTCTCGGAGCATATAAGCTCTGCTCGCGTGAGGCGCGCGCGCATCCAGCTCGCGCTGTTCTGTGGTTTATTAAAAGTTTATTAATTCTGAACGTGTCACGTCTCGCCTGTCTATCTATATTGCACCAAATACGACACTGCACTCCCTTGTGAAGTCATTTGGATGAACGGTTCTCGAAATAATCAAAATGCAACGGACAGACAGACATAGGCTATAGAGATTCCGAAGCTTTGAAGCTCAAAAAATGGTATTCGGACCAGCCCTAGTTACAGTTTATCTACGTTACCCTTTATCCACGTTACTCTTTATCCACGTTACAGTTTATCCACGTTACTCTTTATCCACGTTACTCTTTATCCACGTTACTCTTTATCCACGTTACTCTTTATCCACGTTACTCTTTATCCACGTTACTTTTTATCCACGTTACTCTTTATCCACGTTACTCTTTATCCACGTTACAGTTTATCTACGTTACCCTTTATCCACGTTACTCTTTATCCACGTTACTCTTTATCCACGTTACTCTTTATCCACGTTACTCTTTATCCACGTTACAGTTTATCTACGTTACCCTTTATCCACGTTACTCTTTATCCACGTTACTCTTTATCCACGTTACTCTTTATCCACGTTACTCTTTATCCACGTTACTTTTTATCCACGTTACTCTTTATCCACGTTACTCTTTATCCACGTTACTCTTTATCCACGTTACTCTTTATCCACGTTACAGTTTATCCACGTTACTCTTTATCCACGTTACCCTTTATCCACGTTACTCTTTATCCACGTTACAGTTTATCCACGTTACTCTTTATCCACGTTACCCTTTATCCACGTTACTCTTTATCCACGTTACTCTTTATCCACGTTACAGTTTATCCACGTTACTCTTTGTCCACGTTACAGTTTATCCACGTTACTCTTTATCCACGTTACTCTTTATCCACGTTTCTCTTGATCCACGTTAGTTTATCCACGTTAGTTTATCCACGTTACTCTTTATCCACGTTAGTTTATCCACGTTACTCTTTATCCACGTTACTCTTTATCCACGTTACTCTTTATCCACGTTACCCTTTATCCACGTTACTCTTTATCCACGTTACTCTTTATCCACGTTACAGTTTATCCACGTTACTCTTTGTCCACGTTACAGTTTATCCACGTTACTCTTTATCCACGTTACTCTTTATCCACGTTTCTCTTGATCCACGTTAGTTTATCCACGTTAGTTTATCCACGTTACTCTTTATCCACGTTAGTTTATCCACGTTACTCTTTATCCACGTTACTCTTTATCCACGTTACTCTTTATCCACGTTACTCTTTATCCACGTTACTCTTTATCCACGTTACAGTTCATCCACGTTACTCTTTATCCACGTTACTCTTTATCCACTTTACTCTTTATCCACGTTACTCTTTATCCACGTTACCGTTTATCCACGTTACAGTTCATCCACGTTACAGTTCATCCACGCTACAGTTTATCCACGTTACTCTTTATCCACGTTACAGTTTATCCACGTTACTCTTTATCCACGTTACTCTTTATCCACGTTACTCTTTATCCACGTTACTCTTTATCCACGTTACCGTTTATCCACGTTACAGTTCATCCACGTTACAGTTCATCCACGCTACAGTTTATCCACGTTACTCTTTATCCACGTTACTCTTTATCCACGTTACAGTTTATCCACGTTACTCTTTATCCACGTTAGAGTTTATACACGTTACTCTTTATCCACGTTACTCTTTATCCACGTTAGAGTTTATCCACGTTACAGTTTATCCACGTTACTCTTTATCCACGTTACTCTTTATCCACGTTACAGTTTATCCACGTTACAGTTTATCCACGTTACTCTTTATCCACGTTACTCTTTATCCACGTTAGAGTTTATCCACGTTAGAGTTTATCCACGTTACAGTTTATCCACGTTACTCTTTATCCACGTTAGAGTTTATCCACGTTACTCTTTATCCACGTTAGAGTTTATCCACGTTACTCTTTATCCACGTTAGAGTTTATCCACGTTACTCTTTATCCACGTTACTCTTTATCCACGTTACAGTTTATCCACGTTACAGTTTATCCACGTTATTCTTTATCCACGTTAGTCTTTATCCACGTTACTCTTTATCCACGTTAGTTAGTTTATCCACGTTACTCTTTATCCACGTTACTCTTTATCCACGTTAATCTTTATCCACGTTACTCTTTATCCACGTTAAACTTTATCCACGTTACCGTTTATCCACGTTACAGTTTATCCACGTTACTCTTTATCCACGTTACTCTTTATCCACGTTACAGTTTATCCACGTTACAGTTTATCCACGTTACAGTTTATCCACGTTACTCTTTATCCACGTTACAGTTTATCCACGTTACTCTTTATCCACGTTACTCTTTATCCACGTTACTCTTTATCCACGTTACTCTTTATCCACGTTACAGTTTATCCACGTTACAGTTTATCCACGTTACTCTTTATCCACGTTACAGTTTATCCACGTTACTGTTTATCCACGTTACAGTTTATCCACGTTACTCTTTATCCACGTTACAGTTTATCCACGTTACTCTTTATCCACGTTACTCTTTATCCACGTTACAGTTTATCCACGTTACTCTTTATCCACGTTACTCTTTATCCACGTTACTCTTTATCCACGTTACAGTTTATCCACGTTACTCTTTATCCACGTTACTCTTTATCCACGTTACTCTTTATCTACGTTACTCTTCATCCACGTTACAGTTTATCCACGTTACTCTTCATCCACGTTACAGTTTATCCACGTTACTCTTTATCCACGTTACTCTTTATCCACGTTACTCTTTATCCACGTTACTCTTTATCCACGTTACTCTTTATCCACGTTACTCTTTATCCACGTTACTCTTTATCCACGTTAAACTTTATCCACGTTACACTTTATCCACGTTACTCTTTATCCACGTTACTCTTTATCCACGTAACTCTTTATCCACGTTACTCTTTATCCACGTTACTTTTTATCCACGTTACAGTTTATCCACGTTAACCTTTATCCACGTTAACCTTTATCCACGTTAAACTTTATCCACGTTACTCTTTATCCACGTTACTCTTTATCCACGTTACTCTTTATCCACGTTACTCTTTATCCACGTTACTCTTTATCCACGTTACTTTTTATCCACGTTACTCTTTATCCACGTTACTCTTTATCCACGTTACTCTTTATCCACGTTACTCTTTATCCACGTTACAGTTTATCCACGTTACCCTTTATCCACGTTACTCTTTATCCACGTTACAGTTTATCCACGTTACTCTTTATCCACGTTACCCTTTATCCACGTTACTCTTTATCCACGTTACTCTTTATCCACGTTACTCTTTATCCACGTTACTCTTTATCCACGTTACTCTTTATCCACGTTACAGTTTATCCACGTTACCCTTTATCCACGTTACTCTTTATCCACGTTACAGTTTATCCACGTTACTCTTTATCCACGTTACAGTTTATCCACGTTACTCTTTATCCACGTTACAGTTTATCCACGTTACTCTTTATCCACGTTACAGTTTATCCACGTTACTCTTTATCCACGTTACTCTTTATCCACGTTACTCTTTATCCACGTTACTCTTTATCCACGTTACTCTTTATCCACGTTACTCTTTATCCACGTTACTCTTTATCCACGTTAAACTTTATCCACGTTACACTTTATCCACGTTACTCTTTATCCACGTTACTCTTTATCCACGTAACTCTTTATCCACGTTACTCTTTATCCACGTTACTTTTTATCCACGTTACAGTTTATCCACGTTAACCTTTATCCACGTTAACCTTTATCCACGTTAAACTTTATCCACGTTACTCTTTATCCACGTTACTCTTTATCCACGTTACTCTTTATCCACGTTACTCTTTATCCACGTTACTCTTTATCCACGTTACTCTTTATCCACGTTACTTTTTATCCACGTTACTCTTTATCCACGTTACTCTTTATCCACGTTACTCTTTATCCACGTTACTCTTTATCCACGTTACAGTTTATCCACGTTACCCTTTATCCACGTTACTCTTTATCCACGTTACAGTTTATCCACGTTACTCTTTATCCACGTTACCCTTTATCCACGTTACTCTTTATCCACGTTACTCTTTATCCACGTTACAGTTTATCCACGTTACTCTTTGTCCACGTTACAGTTTATCCACGTTACTCTTTGTCCACGTTACAGTTTATCCACGTTACAGTTTATCCACGTTACTCTTTGTCCACGTTACTCTTTATCCACGTTACTCTTTATCCACGTTACTCTTTATCCACGTTACTTTTTATCCACGTTACTCTTTATCCACGTTACTCTTTATCCATGTTACTCTTTATCCACGTTACTCTTTATCCACGTTACAGTTTATCCACGTTACCCTTTATCCACGTTACTCTTTATCCACGTTACAGTTTATCCACGTTACTCTTTATCCACGTTACCCTTTATCCACGTTACTCTTTATCCACGTTACTCTTTATCCACGTTACAGTTTATCCACGTTACTCTTTGTCCACGTTACAGTTTATCCACGTTACTCTTTATCCACGTTACTCTTTATCCACGTTTCTCTTGATCCACGTTAGTTTATCCACGTTAGTTTATCCACGTTACTCTTTATCCACGTTAGTTTATCCACGTTACTCTTTATCCACGTTACTCTTTATCCACGTTACTCTTTATCCACGTTACTCTTTATCCACGTTACTCTTTATCCACGTTACCGTTTATCCACGTTACAGTTCATCCACGTTACTCTTTATCCACGTTACTCTTTATCCACGTTACTCTTTATCCACTTTACTCTTTATCCACGTTACTCTTTATCCACGTTACCGTTTATCCACGTTACAGTTCATCCACGTTACAGTTCATCCACGCTACAGTTTATCCACGTTACTCTTTATCCACGTTACAGTTTATCCACGTTACTCTTTATCCACGTTACTCTTTATCCACGTTACTCTTTATCCACGTTACCGTTTATCCACGTTACAGTTCATCCACGTTACAGTTCATCCACGCTACAGTTTATCCACGTTACTCTTTATCCACGTTACAGTTTATCCACGTTACTCTTTTACCACGTTACAGTTTATCCACGTTACTCTTTATCCATGTTACTCTTTATCCACGTTACAGTTTATCCACGTTACTCTTTATCCACGTTACAGTTTATCCACGTTACTCTTTATCCACGTTACAGTTTATCCACGTTACTCTTTATCCACGTTACAGTTTATCCACGTTACTCTTTATCCACGTTACTCTTTATCCACGTTGCTCTTTATCCACGTTAGTTTATCCACGTTAGTTTATCCACGTTACTCTTTATCCACGTTACTCTTTATCCACGTTACAGTTTATCCATGTTACTCTTTATCCACGTTACTCTTTATCCACGTTACTCTTTATCCACGTTACTCTTTATCCACGTTACTCTTTATCCACGTTACTCTTTATCCACGTTACTCTTTATCCACGTTAAACTTTATCCACGTTACCCTTTATCCACGTTACCGTTTATCCACTTTACCGTTTATCCACGTTACAGTTCATCCACGTTAGTTTATCCACGTTACAGTTTATCCACGTTACAGTTTATCCACGTTAATCTTTATCCACGTTACAGTTTATCCACGTTACCCTTTATCCACGTTACTCTTTATCCACGTTACTCTTTATCCACGTTACTCTTTATCCACGTTACTCTTTATCCACGTTACTCTTTATCCATGTTACCGTTTATCCATGTTACCGTTTATCCACGTTACTCTTTATCCACGTTACAGTTTATCCACGTTACTCTTTATCCACGTTACTCTTTATCCACGTTACAGTTTATCCACGTTACTCTTTATCCACGTTACAGTTTATCCACGTTACTCTTTATCTACGTTACTCTTTATCCACGTTACAGTTTATCCACGTTACTCTTTATCCACGTTACAGTTTATCCACGTTACTCTTTATCCACGTTACAGTTTATCCACGTTACTCTTTATCAACGTTACAGTTTATCCACGTTACTCTTTATCCACGTTACTCTTTATCCACTAGCTCTTTATCCACGTTAGTTTATCCACGTTAGTTTATCCACGTTACTCTTTATCCACGTTACTCTTTATCCACGTTACAGTTTATCCACGTTACTCTTTATCCACGTTACTCTTTATCCACGTTACTCTTTATCCACGTTACTCTTTATCCACGTTACAGTTTATCCACGTTACTCTTTATCCACGTTACTCTTTATCCACGTTACAGTTTATCCACGTTACTCTTTATCCACGTTACAGTTTATCCACGTTACAGTTTATCCACGTTACTCTTTATCCACGTTACTCTTTATCCACGTTACAGTTTATCCACGTTACTCTTTATCCACGTTACAGTTTATCCACGTTACTCTTTATCCACGTTACAGTTTATCCACGTTACTCTTTATCCACGTTACTCTTTATCCACGTTGCTCTTTATCCACGTTAGTTTATCCACGTTAGTTTATCCACGTTACTCTTTATCCACGTTACTCTTTATCCACGTTACAGTTTATCCATGTTACTCTTTATCCACGTTACTCTTTATCCACGTTACTCTTTATCCACGTTACTCTTTATCCACGTTACTCTTTATCCACGTTACTCTTTATCCACGTTACTCTTTATCCACGTTACTCTTTATCCACGTTAAACTTTATCCACGTTACTCTTTATCCACGTTACCGTTTATCCACTTTACCGTTTATCCACGTTACAGTTCATCCACGTTACAGTTTATCCACGTTACAGTTTATCCACGTTAGTTAGTTCATCCACGTTAGTTAGTTCATCCACGTTACTCGTTATCCACGTTACTCTTTATCCACGTTACAGTTTATCCACGTTACAGTTTATCCACGTTACAGTTTATCCACGTTACAGTTTATCCACGCTACTCTTTATCCACGTTAGTTTATCCACGTTACAGTTTATCCACGTTACTCTTTATCCACGTTACTCTTTATCCACGTTACTCTTTATCCACGTTCGTTTATCCACGTTACAGTTTATCCACGTTAGTTTATCCACGTTACAGTTTATCCACGTTACAGTTTATCCACGTTAATCTTTATCCACGTTACAGTTTATCCACGTTACCCTTTATCCACGTTACTCTTTATCCACGTTACTCTTTATCCACGTTACTCTTTATCCACGTTACTCTTTATCCACGTTACTCTTTATCCATGTTACCGTTTATCCATGTTACCGTTTATCCACGTTACTCTTTATCCACGTTACAGTTTATCCACGTTACTCTTTATCCACGTTACTCTTTATCCACGTTACAGTTTATCCACGTTACTCTTTATCCACGTTACAGTTTATCCACGTTACTCTTTATCTACGTTACTCTTTATCCACGTTACAGTTTATCCACGTTACTCTTTATCCACGTTACAGTTTATCCACGTTACTCTTTATCCACGTTACAGTTTATCCACGTTACTCTTTATCAACGTTACAGTTTATCCACGTTACTCTTTATCCACGTTACTCTTTATCCACGTTGCTCTTTATCCACGTTAGTTTATCCACGTTAGTTTATCCACGTTACTCTTTATCCACGTTACTCTTTATCCACGTTACAGTTTATCCACGTTACTCTTTATCCACGTTACTCTTTATCCACGTTACTCTTTATCCACGTTACAGTTTATCCACGTTACTCTTTATCCACGTTACTCTTTATCCACGTTAAACTTTATCCACGTTACTCTTTATCCACGTTACCGTTTATCCACTTTACCGTTTATCCACGTTACAGTTTATCCACGTTACAGTTTATCCACGTTACAGTTTATCCACGTTACAGTTTATCCACGTTAGTTAGTTCATCCACGTTACTCTTTATCCACGTTACTCTTTATCCACGTTACTCTTTATCCACGTTACAGTTTATCCACGTTACAGTTTATCCACGTTACTCTTTATCCACGCTACTCTTTATCCACGCTACTCTTTATCCACGTTAGTTTATCCACGTTACTCTTTATCCACGTTACAGTTTATCCACGTTACTCTTTATCCACGTTACTCTTTATCCACGTTCGTTTATCCACGTTACAGTTTATCCACGTTAGTTTATCCACGTTACAGTTTATCCACGTTACAGTTTATCCACGTTACTCTTTATCCACGTTACTCTTTATCCACGTTACTCTTTATCCACGTTAGTTTATCCACGTTACAGTTTATCCACGTTACTCTTTATCCACGTTACTCTTTATCCACGTTCGTTTATCCACGTTACAGTTTATCCACGTTAGTTTATCCACGTTACAGTTTATCCACGTTACAGTTTATCCACGTTACTCTTTATCCACGTTACTCTTTATCCACGTTACTCTTTATCCACGTTACTCTTTATCCACGTTACTCTTTATCCACGTTAGTTTATCCACGTTAGTTTATCCACGTTACAGTTTATCCACGTTACAGTTTATCCCCGTTAGTTTATCCACGTTACACTTTATCCACGTTACACTTTATCCACGTTACACTTTATCCACGTTACCCTTTATCCACGTTACTCTTTATCCACGTTAGTTTATCCACGTTACTCTTTATCCACGTTACAGTTTATCCACGTTACAGTTTATCCACGTTACAGTTTATCCACGTTACTCTTTATCCACGTTACAGTTTATCCACGTTACAGTTTATCCACGTTACTCTTTATCCACGTTACTCTTTATCCACGTTACTCTTTATCCACGTTAGTTTATCCACGTTACAGTTTATCCACGTTAGTTTATCCACGTTACAGTTTATCCACGTTACAGTTTATCCACGTTAATTTATCCACGTTACACTTTATCCACGTTACAGTTTATCCACGTTACAGTTCATCCACGTTACAGTTTATCCACGTTAGTTTTTCCACGTTGCAGTTTATCCACGTTACAGTTTATCAAGTTACAGTTTATCCACGTTACAGTTTATCCACGTTACAGTTTATCCACGTTACAGTTTATCCACGTTACAGTTTATCCACGTTACTCTTTATCCACGTTACTCTTTATCCACGTTACAGTTTATCCACGTTACTCTTTATCCACGTTACTCTTTATCCACGTTACTCTTTATCCACGTTAGTTTATCCACGTTACAGTTTATCCACGTTAGTTTATCCACGTTACAGTTTATCCACGTTACAGTTTATCCACGTTAATTTATCCACGTTACACTTTATCCACGTTACACTTTATCCACGTTACAGTTCATCCACGTTACAGTTTATCCACGTTAGTTTTTCCACGTTGCAGTTTATCCACGTTACAGTTTATCAAGTTACAGTTTATCCACGTTACAGTTTATCCACGTTACAGTTTATCAAGTTACAGTTTATCCACTTTACAGTTCAAATAAATTTTCTGTTCAAAAACAGTTATGCAAACATTGCAAACTGGTATTTGTTATCATGTTATTTTAATAGTGACTCTTTGCAATAAGTTTTCATTTGTCAACATTAGTTAAACCAGCGTTCAATTGTTAACTAAGAAACTAAAACTATTAAAAACATTTCCTGTAATTGAAATAGTCAAGTCACCTTTATTTATATAGCGCTTTTTACAATACAGATTGTTTCAAAGCAGCTTTACAGAGATAACAGGAAAGTAAAGTTGTAATAGTATTGTTAAATTCAAAATTAAATGTTAAATGTCCCCAACTTAGCAAGCCAAAAGCCAATGGCGAATGAAGACGAAAAAAAAAAAAAAAAAATAGGCGACAGTGAAGGAACCAAAACTCCATCAGTGACAGAATGGAGGAAAAAACCTTGGGAGAACCCAGACTCAGTCGGGGGGCAGTCCTCCTTTGGCCAACAAACCAACAGTGTATGATTATGATTTAGGCGGCATAATAGCTCAGAAGTCAGATTGGATCAGAACTTTCACAATATTTATCCAGTTCATCTGGTTAGGGGTCGGAGTCATCACGCCGGTATGGAGACGAGTTTGTTGAGGTGTCCATGAGGCCTTCACAGTGTTGATGAGGCTGGCACTTCAGGGATGCGTTGTCGTCGTGTCCATGTGATGGTCCTTCCTCAGATCTAGATGTGGCCTGGATCCGGCGGTTTGCGGTAAACCTCAGGATAAACAGAGAGACTAATATTAGCGTGGACGCCATCCTTCTTATGATGTACAAAGTACATCAGGATTTACTTTACTTGTTACTTTAATTTAGTGCTTTGTAAGTAATCAGCAATATTTTAAAATGTATACGATGTTTAATAGGGAGCCAATGCAGTGTTGTCAGAACCGGGCTAATATGGTCGTACTTCCTGGTTCTGGTAAGAACTCTAGCGGCTGCGTTTTGAACTAGCTGTAGTTTGTTTATTAAGCGTGCAGGGCAACCACCCAGTAGAGCATTACAATAATCTAGCCTTGATGTCATGAACGCATGAACTAGTTGTTCCGCATTTGTCATTGAGAGCATATGACGTAATTTAGATATATTTTTAAGATGGAAAAATTTTGTTTTCCAGATACTAGACACGTGACTTTCAAATGAAAGATTGGTATCAAAGAGCACACACACACACACACACACACACACACACACAATGATATCTCCTAAAGGTAGCATGTGCAGAGTGAACAGCAGCGGTCCTAGTGCTGAGCCTTGTGGTACGCCATACTGAACTTGTGATCGATAAGACATCTCTTCATTTACTGCTACAAACTGATAACGGTCAGATAAATATGATTTAAACCATGCTAATGCAATTCCACTAATGCCAACATAGTTTTCTAGTCTATTTAAGAGAATGTTGTGGTCAATGGTGTCAAATGCAGCACTAAGATCAAGTAACACTAATAGAGAGATACAACCACGATCGGATGATAAGAGCAAATCATTTGTGACTCTAATGAGAGCTGTCTCAGTGCTATGGTGCAGTCTAAATCCGGACTGGAAATCCTCGCAGATACCATTTCTTTCAAGAAAGGAACACAGTTGTGAGGATACTGCCTTTTCTAGTATCTTTGACAGAAAAGGTAGATTTGAGATCGGCCTATTGACTAATTCTGTTGGATCAAGTTGCGTTTTTTTAACAAGCGGTTAAATCATAGCCAGCTTAAAGGTTTTTGGTACGTATCCTAGAGACAAAGACGAATTAATGATGTTAAGAAGAGGATCTATGACTTCTGGAAGCATCTCTTTCAATA